>NC_138724.1:31293844-31396344 GCF_965113295.1 Leuciscus leuciscus
ACTTTCTAAAAGTGTATTCAATAAGTATTATAATGCATAATAACAGTTACAATCATTCATGAGATCATACAATGCATTATAAGGTTCATTACAAGGCATAATTACTGCGTTAAAAATACTTTATAATGCATTATACGTGAGGGCTTTAATAAAGTGTTACTGTAACATCTTTGTTCTCATTATAATGTTTCTTCCAGTCAAAGTCTTTTCACATGGAAATCCACCACATATTTCTCTAGAATGTTCTGGCTTGTGGACAGTGATTCATCTGAGATATTCCTCTCCTGATTCAGGAGACACACACACACACACACACACACACACACACACACACACACACACACACACACACACACACACACACACACACACACACACACACACACACACACACACACACACACACACATCTGAGATATTCCTCTCCTGATTCAGACACAGTGAACTTTAAAGGTATAGCGGAGGATTTTTTTACTTCCGGGTGGAATGCCTATACTATTGGTCCTCCTAATTGTCAATCATTCTGGTGAATCAATCAAACTTTTCAAAAAGTGGAGAGGGCGGGTCTTATCTAAAATTCGGAAAGATCCTCCACTATACCTTTAACTGAGAGAGCAACAGGACTTTGGTGAACACTAGTAATGCAATTTCCTCATTCCTTCAAATCTGTTCATTGAGAAACAACACACTCCTCTAGATCTAGATGACCTGAGAGTGACCTGAGAATGTTCAGCAAGTGTGTGTGTGTGTGAGAGAGAGAGAGAGAGAGAGAGAGAGAGAGAGTGTGAGAGTGTGTGTGTGTGTGTGTGTGTGTGTGTGTGTGTGTGTGTGTGTGTGTGTGTGTGTGTGTGTGTGTGTGTGTGTGTGTGTGTGTGTGTGTGTGAGAATAAACATACTGTTATATTTTTCCTTGATGTGGACGCAAAGTTTTGTTATAGATATCTTTATAGTTATTAATGGTTATTATACACTTGTAGTTATTTAACAGGCTTTAAAAGGGGAAGGACTCTGAAACAGTGGACAGTGACTGAACATGAGGAGCGTTTAAACAGGATAATATGAGAGGAAGTGAAACTATCATCACTGTGTGCATCAGTGCAGTTACTACTAGATCCTGAGGGAATATAGTTAAAGTTCGAGCACATTCAACATGAGTTTCCAGATCTACTTTACAGATATGAGACACGGACTGGAGAGAAGAACAGTTTCTGTGGCGAATTCAGAAGAGGAATTCAGGAACACCACAGTGCAGGAGTTAAAGAGAAAACTCATTCCTGAAGACCAACGTAAGTCCAACACTTCAGTCTTCTGTGTACATTAGCTAACATATGTCAAGTAGATTGTGATGTTAATACAGAAAATCTGTATTTGAATGTAGATTCAGCTCTTATTAATGGGGAAGCCTGAGATTGAGAAGTTAGCAAATAAATAACAATTCAGAAAGCACATATTAATGAGGAAAACAGTTGATGTGTTTGTGTGTGTGTGTGTGTGTGTGTGTGTGTGTGTGTGTGTGTGTGTGTGTGTTCTCTGTTCCTCATGTTTCTTCACAGTTGAAGACACTATTCTTCGCTGCCGCTTCAACACACTGGAGAAGAATCGCACACTGGGTTTCTACGGCATTAAACATGAGGATCATATTATCGCAGTGCGCTGTAGAAGTATGCATTATTTACACTAGTGTTTGACATTATTAAAAGCATTTATTTATAGTCTTAAACTAACTGACCTTTTCATTTCAGTCTCCGTTAGAGGGAAACGCCCGAGAGACTCTTCTCCTGTTCACCAGTCGACAGGTCAGTTTCACAATCCCACAAATGCTTGTTTTCTCTATCAGTGGTTTTTAATTAAACATTTTTATAATAACATGTTTACAGCGTTTACACACATCAGACCTTTTCATGTTGATTTTTTTTTTCTTTTTTATGAGTTTTGTGCTCAAATATAACTTGAAACTTTATTATGATGAGTGTAAAATACTTTTGATTATTGTGTTTGCTGTTTCTTCACAGTTAAAAACTCTAAACTTGACAACTCTGATCTCAAGACACTGGAGGATGATCACACACTGGGTTTCGGCATTAAACATGAGGATGAAGTTACTTCAGCAGAGACAGCATCCAGTGAACGTATGCATTACACTAGTATATGAAATTATCAAAGCATTGATTCATAATCTTAAGCTAACTGACCTTTTCATTTCAGCCTCCATTTCACCGTCATCAACGAGTGGCTCTGAATGGGAAGAGTCAGGTTCACCGATCTCTTCTTGCTCGTCTTTTCAGCCCCACAGTGGATTTCCTGAATGGTCATTTGGTCAGTTTCTCTTAGAGTCTAAAGTCCACAAATGCTTGTTTTCTCCATCAGTGGTTTTGCATTACACACATTTATAAAGGCACTGATAGACAGATCTAAGGCAAACAATCATACTCTTCTGTTCTTCTGCACATCCTCTCATTCATGGAGCTTTTATTCTGTAATGTTTTAGTTGGATGTTCGTCTAACGTTTTTTGTTTTTTTTTTGCTATTTGTTTCAGAATATTCAACATTCATAAGTAACTTTCCCATAATGTTTGAAGAATGATAATATGGAACGTTCTCTTAATGTTTTTAATGTTTCATATCTTAATGGGAACGTCAGTAAAACATTCTTAGAACATTTCTTTGTTGAACTGAGTTTTTATGGCGACTTCTCATTGCATTTTTACTGTTTCATGAGTTTTATTCTTCATAATTGTGTTATTGTTGAGTTTCTCTGACTGATTAACACATATAGTGTAATAACATGCTCTCTATGATGCTGTATGATTGGCATTTCTCTTCTTATGAACATTAACAGTGGAAAAGTTCACAAGTTTTGCTTTCATGCTTGCTTTCATGCGAGTGGCGTCGGGAGTGAGAGGACGCTGGCGCATTTTGGCTGCCGCTTCTCACACCGGACGAAAAAAGCTTGTTTGCAACTAAACGGTTTTACCTACTGACTTTGTTTGGTACCGGTGGTATCTATTCCTGCCTCAAGATCTGGACTGTGTCTTTGCCTGGTCGCCGCATCTGCTGCCTGTCACGTTGTGACTCTGCTGTGACCACCAACAAGCTAGCTCCCAGGGATGCCTTCGGCCCATCCCCGCTGTGTTCTGCTCAAGCAGTGGATTACAGCCCGGTTACTGGCCGGCCTGCACTCCGGAGCAGCCTGTCAGCTATGCGGCTACTGTTTATGACCTTCCTGCTGGCCTCTCTGCGGCTCTTGTCATCTACGGCTCTGACCATGGCGCTTCGATGCACGTCCTTGCAGCTTCTCAGATTCAACCACCGCGCACCTCCTTCACTGGACATCACCTCTACTCTGCAACAACAAGGTCTTCTCCGTCGTCGCCCTTATATCCACCGAGGCTCCCGTCGCAATCTTCTCTACTACTTCAGTGCCGAAAACAGTATTCCATCTTTCTGGTCCGGCCGTAGTTCACTCCCGCCTGGACACCGGCGCAACAACAACATCCGCATACGTCATCCGCGCACTCTTCATGTGACTTCATCTAACCTCCTGCCCGTCTCAACTTCCGCCACTTGGATTTCACAACAAAAGCCTCTTAAGACAGCGCTATTTAATACAAGATCACTTAACAATAAAAGCCTGCTCCTCTGTGAATTCATTATTGACAATAATCTGGATTTTCTCTGTCTTACTGAAACCTGGCACAAACCCATGGACTACATTGCATTAAATCTGACCACCCCACCTGGATACTCCTTCATCGACAACCCCCGTCTGGACCGGCGAGGAGGTGGCATTGCGGTCATTCACCGCAGCGATATCTCCATCCGCCCCATCCCCATCCCGGTTGTATCCTCATTCGAACACTTGGCTTTTAGACTGCCTGGTTCCCAATCACTCACTGCTGCAGTCATCTACCGCCCTCCCAAAACTTGCCCATCATTTCTTTCTGATTTCACTGACTTCGTAACTCAGCTGTCCTCTATTTCTCCATCCGTTCTCCTCATTGGTGACTTCAACATTCATATCGACTCTCCGGCAGCAAAATTCACATCTGACTTTTTGGACATTTTAAATTGCCTCAACCTCACCCAGCATGTCACTTCACCTACACATAATCATGGACATATCCTGGACCTGGTCTGTTCCACACCCTCCCTCACCATACAAGTTCAAGTTCAAGTTCGTTTTATTTGTATAGCACATATACAACGGCCAATAGGCTGACCAAAGTGCTTTACAGATGATACCACATACACAGAATACCAGACCAAGCAAAATTTTATATAACCCAATTTAAAAAACAAAATAAAATAAAATAATCACAGTAGTCAATATCACAATAGTCAATACACTAGGGAAAACAAATACGTTTTTAGCAGGGACTTAAAAACAGACAGTGAAGGGGCCATTCTGATCTCTAGAGGCAGGGCATTCCAAAGTCGGGGCCCTGCCACTGCAAATGCGCGTTCGCCTCTACGCTTAAGCCTAACGTGAGGGACTACCAACAAAGCCTGGTCAAGGGATCGTAGGCTTCTGGACGGAGTGTAGAGATGAAGAAGTTCAGAGAGGTAGACAGGGGCTAGGTTGTGCAGGGATTTGAATACAAAGAGTAAAATTTTAAACTCTATTCTCAGACAAACCGGCAGCCAGTGTAAGGATTTAAGAACCGGGGTGATGTGTTCATGTTTACGACACTTTAAAAGAAGTCTGGCCGCAGCATTCTGAACGAGCTGAAGACGTGCAATTTGACCCTTAGATATTCCGCAGTATAAAGAGTTGCAATAATCTAGACGAGATGTAACAAAAGCGTGAACAGCCATTTCTAGAGTTTTTGGAGTGAGAAAATGTTTAATTTTAGACAGTAAGCGAAGCTGATAGAAACTGGATTCGATAACAGAGGAGATGTGTTTGTCAAATTTTAAATGCTGGTCAACAAGAACTCCTAGGTTCCGAACCTTTGAGGATCTAAAAACTGATAGACTTTCTAACTCAGGGCTTATACACTGAGAGTTCTCATTTGGACCGAAAACAATTACCTCGGTCTTGTCTTCATTTAGGAAGAGGAAATTTTGGGCAAGCCATAATTTAACCTCCTCTAGACATTGCAGAAGAGAAGTAATCGCAGTGGGAATGTTTCTTCTGATGGGTAAATAGATCTGCGTATCATCTGCGTAGAAATGAAAAGACACGCCATGTTTACGCAAGATAGAGCCCAGAGGAAGCATGTAAAGAGAAAATAAAGAGGGAGCTAAAATAGAGCCTTGTGGAAGGCCACAGGTCAAAGGTGCAGGGGAAGAGGTAAAATTACCCAGCTTCACTAAAAACTTTCTGTCAGACAGGTATGACTGAAACCATTTCAGGACATTAGCTTTTAGACCTACCCAAGACTCCAGTCTAGATAATAGAGAGGAGTGGTCTACAGTATCAAAAGCGGCAGACAGATCTAAAAGAATAAGAACCACAGAGTCTCCGGAATCAGTGGAGAGGTAAATATAATTTAACACTCTCAACAGGGCGGACTCAGTGCTGTGAGCAGACTTAAAACCCGATTGAAAAACCTCATAAATACAGTTACTTGACAGAAAACATTGAAGTTGTTTCAACACGTTTTTCTCTAAAGCTTTTGAAATGAAAGGTAAGACAGAAATTGGCCGAAAATTTTTTAGGACAGAGGAATCCAGTGAAGGCTTCTTGAGCAGAGGAGTGACCGTAGCCACTTTAAGACTGGCAGGAACAGAGCCGGTTTGAAGACACTTATTGATAAAAGACACCAAACCTGGCCCAATCGAATTGATAATTAATTTTAAAAATCGCGGGTGAATAATATCGGTAGAACAGAATGAAGGTTTAAGCTTGCCAATCACCTCCTTCAATTCCTGAAGATTGATAGGTACAAAAGCATCGAAAACGCCAGAGGCAGATGACATGATTGGAGAGACAGTTAAAGTTAAAGTGGGGTAGACGCCAAGTCTTAAGTTAGTAATTTTGTCACTGAAATATCTCAAGAAGCTTTCACAGAGAGCAACAGAGGCATCAGGCAAAGAGTTAACAGAAGGATTTGTCACAGATTGAATAATAGAAAACAAAACCTTAGGTTTAGAGTGATTCATTTCAATTAAATTTGAAAAATATACAGCTTTCGCAGACTTCGCTGCAGTCTGGTAGGATGTCAGAGAATCTCTGAACATTAGAAGAGAGATATGCAGCCTGTCCTTTTTCCATTTTCGTTCTGCCTTTCTACAATATTGTCTTAGGAGACGGGTGTCAGAATTTAACCACAGTTCAGATTTTGGTTTGTGCTTGTGAGGCTTAAAGGGAGCAGTTGCATTTGCTACCTTCAGCCAGGCAGAATTCATTAGGCTAAGATGCTGATCAGCATCCAAGTCAGATAATGATTGATCTAAGAGCAGCTGTGAACAACATTCAGCAAAGCACAAGTTGAAATTTGTGCTGAACTGAGGAGAGTAGAACCGAGACAGAGTTACAGGTATAGTAGAAAAATGAGAGAGATCTGGAAGAGTCAGAGAAAAAAGTATGGGCTTATGGTCCGAGATCATAAAGTCTGAGAGCACAATATCAGTCACATCAAGCCCATATGACAGTACAAGATCCAACGTATGGCCCTGGATGTGAGTAGAGTCACTGATCCACTGAGATAAATTAAAAGCGTCAATGAGATTAAGAAAGTCATGTGATAGGGGGTTTGACGGACAGCAAACATGGATATTAAAATCGCCTACCAATAGAAAGCGATCGTAATTAGTGGCAATATTGCCGACCAATTCAGTGAAATGCTGTATAAAGTCCTTAGAAGAGTGTGGAGGACGGTAGATCACCCCTAAACATACAGGACCATTCCAGTCTAACTGAAGAAACTGAGCTTCAAAACTGGAAAAGGCCGTTACAGGGACCAATCGACAGCGTGCAGAGATAGAGTTCTTTAAAACTGTTACTATCCCGCCACCGCGTCCCTTCAGACAAGGAGAGTTAAAAAATGTACAGTCAGATGGGATCAAATCAGCAAAAGGAGTTAGATCACCAACCTTTATCCAGGATTCCGTAATGAACATAAAATCCAAGTTGTGAGATGAGTAAAAGTCGTTTAATAAAAAGGTCTTATTCACCAAGGAGCGAGCATTTAATAATGCCATCTTCGGTGGAGAAATAATAACAGGAGATGATGTTGCGCGTTTCAGTACGCGCAGATTTCCGTGAGTTACTCCCCATCTTCGAGAGCCGAGGCCGATTCGGTGGAGACCGGCATGAGAAACAGGACTCAGGTGTAGGGGGAGAACAGGACGAAGCCACCGGTAGATCAAGTCCAGTGGGCGCCAGATAGCAGAGCCGCCGGATTCGTTGGTAGGATCCAGGAGAGAGCCAGCCCGCAGACGAGCTTTCAGCTTCACAAGATATCCTCCACGGTTGCCTCGTTTCCTCCTACGCTTTCTTCGCGGGATGTTGAGGGGCCACCGGCGGATACAATCTGGGATGACCGTTTGGAAAGACTCATTCGTATTGTCACAGGAGCAGTCCACATCCAAAGTATAAGAGTTTAAGAGTGTGTCCGCAACAGAGTCGTGGATGTCCAAGAGTGCTCGGCGGTCGTAGATTAAAAGCGAGCAGCAGTTTAGAGTCAGAGCAAACAACCAGACAAACAAATAGGAGAGCAGTAGACGGCATGCCAAATACACAGGCGCCATCTTGAACCATACATAACCTTTCATTGACCGACCTCACAATTTCTGATCATTTGGCCATCACCTTGGATATCATTACCCCCTCACCTACCGTCAAACACAAAAGAACAATTACATTTCGAAACCTGAAATCCATTAGTCCCATCTCTCTCACCTCCTCCATATCCCATGCCATCTCTACTTCTTCGCTTCCCTCTGATCCGATTGTCTCTGATCTAGTCAACTTCTACAACCACACACTCTCCACCTGCCTCAACCAAATAGCCCCCCTTAAAACTGCCTCAGTCTCCTTCTCCACCTCTGCACCTTGGTACACCCCAGATCTTCACATTCTCAAAAGACAAAAAAGACAACTTGAAAGGATCCATAAAAAATCCGGTCTCACTGTCCATGCCCAAGCTTACAAACACGCCATAACCACATACAATTCTGCTCTCAAAACTGCCCGGTCCAACTTCTACTCACAACTCATCCACTCAAATTCTTCCAACTCCCGCACCCTATTCTCCACATTTGCAAAACTGACCAAACCCAAGGACAATATAACCTCCACTTTCACTACAGACAAATGCAATAACTTTCTGTCATCCGACCATACTAAAATCCATACCATACACTGTTCACTAGCATCCACTTCCTCCGCTTCTCCTCCTTCTGAATATCAACTCACTCCGCTCACACACAACAGCTTTTCCTCTTTCTCTCCTCTGTCTACCTCTGACACCTCCAAACTCCTCTCAACCATGAAATTCTCCAACTGCCAGCTTGACCCGATCCCTTCTCCCCTCTTCAAAACCTGTCAACAAATCCTCATCCCTCTCAGGACCATCATCATCAACACTTCCCTTACGTCTGGATCTGTTCCATCTCCGCTAAAACTTGCGTCCATCACACCCCTCCTGAAAAAACCTGGCCTCAATCCTGACAATCTGGACAACTTCAGACCCATCTCCAATCTCCCGTTACTTTCAAAAATTCTGGAACGCGCCGTCATCACACAACTCCACCAATATCTCCACTCCTCTCAACTCTTCGAAACATTTCAATCCGGATTCCGTCCACACCACAGCACAGAAACAGCACTTCTTAAAGTCACAAATGATCTGCTCATTGCTGCCGACTCTGGTTCCATATCCATCCTCCTTCTCCTCGATCTCTCCGCTGCATTTTACACAATAGACCAAAAATCTTAAATCTATTGGCATCTCTGGCACAGCACTTCTCTGGCTCACCTCCTACCTCTCTGACCGTCACCACTTTGTCTCTGTTAACAACTGCAACTCCCACACCTCCCCTGTCACCCATGGTGTCCCCCAAGGTTCCGTGCTCGGCCCCCTCCTCTTCACCATCTACATGCTTCCCCTCTGTCAGATCATCCGCCACCATGGACTCCATTTTCACTGCTACGCCGATGATACCCAACTCTACATGTCCACCAAATCCATCACCCCGGCTATCCTCTCCACCATCACCAATTGCATTTCCGACATTAAAACCTGGATGGACAATAACTTTCTTAAACTCAACAGCAATAAAACAGAACTCCTTATCACCGGCCCAAAATCTCTCCTCTCTTCTATTCAGAACTTTTCTCTCCTTATCGACGGACATAATGTCACCCCCTCCCTCTCTGTCCGAAACCTTGGTATCATAATGGACTCCACCCTCTCATACCGAACACACATCAACCATATCACTAAACTATCCTTCTTCCACCTCCGCAACATTGCCCGCTTTCGCCCCTCCCTTACCCTGTCACCAGCTGAAATCCTAATTCACGCATTTATAACTTCAAGACTTGACTACTGCAATAGCCTTCTCTACGGACTTCCTACCAATCAACTACAAAAACTGCAATATATCCAGAATTCAGCCGCCCGCCTCCTCACCCACACCCGGTACCGAGAACACATCACCCCTGTTCTCCAGCAGCTCCATTGGCTACCTGTTCATTATCGCATTCAATATAAGCTCCTCCTCCTCACCTACAAGTCCCTCCATAACTTGGCCCCGCCCTATCTCACTGAGCTCCTGGAACAGCACCAACCCACCCGCCACCTCCGCTCAGCTGGCCCCAACCGCCTTACCCCGATCGTCCGCACTAACCGCCGGACCTTGGGGGACCAAGCCTTCGCTATCGCCGCCCCCACCCTCTGGAACTCACTCCCTACATCCATTAGAAATTCCGACTCACTACCAAACTTCAAATCAGTACTCAAAACCCACCTGTTCAAACTAGCTTTTCCTTAAAACCATTTTTGTTTTGTTTGTTTTATTCCCCATGTGAAGCGTCTTTGAGTGTCCAGAAAAGCGCTATACAAGTGTGATGTATTATTATGACCGCCGCTAGCGTAGCTAGCGAAAGCGGCGGTCATATAGGGATTGTCAAAGTTTTTTTTTTTTTTTTTTTTTGTCACCTTACTGAATTTTTCGTCAACGATACCAGGGACACCGAAGCACCGGGGAACATGAAATTTGGTGGGCATGTAGCCCCACTAGACTTCTAAGGAAAAATTTCGTTTGGTCCCCGGGGGCCACTCCCCCCCCCGCGCTGGGCCCCCCCAAACCCCCAAAAATGCAGTTTTTCCTAAATAACTACCTGAACCGTGGCACCGAGGATGAAGAAATTTTTATGGTATGTTGGTCTACTAGACTTTTACGGAAAAATTTCGTTTGGTCCCCGGGGGCCACTTCCCCCCCCGCGCTGGGGCCCCCTTAAATTTTTCGTCAACGATACCAGGGACACCGAAACACCGGGGAACATGAAATTTGGTGGGCATGTAGCCCCACTAGACTTCTAAGGAAAAATTTCGTTTGGTCCCCGGGGGCCACTCCCCCCCCCGCGCTGGGCCCCCCCAAACCCAAAAAAATACAGTTTTTCCTAAATAACTACCTGAACCGTGGCACCGAGGATGAAGAAATTTTTATGTTATGTTGGTATTCTAGACTTTTACGGAAAAATTTCGTTTGGTCCCCGGAGGCCACTTCCCCCCCCGCGCTGGGGCCCCCGTAAATTTTTCGTCAACGATACCAGGGACACCGAAGCACCGGGGAACATGAAATTTGGTGGGCATGTAGCCCCACTAGACTTCTACGGAAAAATTTCGTTTGGTCCCCGGGGGCCACTCCCCCCCCGCGCTGGGCCCCCCCAAAACCAAAAAAATGCAGTTTTTCCTAAATAACTACCTGAACCGTGGCACCGAGGATGAAGAAATTTTTATGGTATGTTGGTCTACTAGACTTTTACGGAAAAATTTCGTTTGGTCCCCGGGGGCCACTTCCCCCCCCGCGCTGGGGCCCCCGTAAATTTTTCGTCAATGATACCAGGGACACCGAAGCACCGGGGAACATGAAATTTGGTGGGCATGTAGCCCCACTACACTTCTACGGAAAAATTTCGTTTGGTCCCCGGGGGCCACTCCCCCCCCGCGCTGGGCCCCCCCAAACCCAAAAAAATGCAGTTTTTCCTAAATAACTACCTGAACCGTGGCACCGAGGATGAAGAAATTTTTATGGTATGTTGGTCTACTAGACTTTTACGGAAAAATTTCGTTTGGTCCCCGGGGGCCACTTCCCCCCCCTGCGCTGGGGCCCCCGTAAATTTTTCGTCAACGATACCAGGGACACCGAAACACCGGGGAACATGAAATTTGGTGGGCATGTAGCCCCACT
Source organism: Leuciscus leuciscus (assembly GCF_965113295.1). Lineage (NCBI taxonomy): Eukaryota > Metazoa > Chordata > Actinopteri > Cypriniformes > Leuciscidae > Leuciscus > Leuciscus leuciscus. The sequence continues at coordinate 31,305,209 of NC_138724.1, forward strand.
AGACTTCTACGGAAAAATTTTGTTTGGTCCCCGGGGGCCACTCCATGCTGGGCCCCCCCAAACCCCAAAAAATGCAGTTTTTCCTAAATAACTACCTGAACCGTGGCACCGAGGATGAAGAAATTTTTATGGTATGTTGCTCTTAAGGGCCCACATCAACCTAGCCCATAATCACTCATTTGTGATTTGCGCCCCTCCCATAAAAAATGAAAATGCAATATTATTCTGCTTTAATCGCCCCTATCTTCAGTGGAGATGTTCAGAACTGCACCATATTTCATGTGTATGATTAACTTGACATCCTCTGGGGGTATCCTCTGCTAAGTTTTGTAGAATTTCATCCATGGGGGGGTATAAAATAAATTCATTTATGTGCACATTTAGTGACTGTACACTCATCGGCCTGTAGATGGTGCTGTTGAGCGAAGGGTTGCTGGTTTAGGATAATACTGTCACACACACACATGCAGGAATACAAACAAACGCAAGCATGCACACACACTGACATCCACACGCACAGACACACACCCATACACACACATACAAATCCACATGCACAGACACACACACACAAACACACACGAGCACACATGTACGCACACATACATACACGCACAGACACACACACACACACACACACACACACACACACAGACACAGACACACACATACACAAACACACACACATACACACACACACACACACAGACAGACATGCACATACTATTACTTTTTTTAGGTATATACATAAACACGCAATACAGCCAAATTACTCCACGTCATTTATTTTTGTGGAAAGCCAGTGCAGGCCTGAGCGGTGGTCATATTTTGTACCGCGATGCGGTACATCTAGTTATTATTATTATTATTATTATTATTAAGTTTAGTTTGGGATGAAAACTTCACAGTTTGTGTCTATACAACAATGCACAGAAATGAACAATTATCCCACATATCCTCTACATAATATACATGTGAACTTTATTATGATGAGTGTAAAACATGTTGAATTATTGATCCTTCATACAATTAAAGTTAAAGGAACATATTGACAGATTCACGACACGATATTATTCAGTTTCTGACGGATGTTTTGTTGTTCTGCTCCACATCAGATTTCCCAGATTATTCACCTCCATGTTGTTCATGGTTCGATATACACACAGGATCCATAGAAATACATCCTCCACCTGAAGATGAAGACGATGAAGATGAAGATAAAGTAATTCCCAGGTCCCAATCTATGGAAAAATTATTATTTGACATGAATCAGCGTCAGTGAACCCAGTGAATAATGTTGAATAATGTTGAATAATGTTGAATAATGTTGAATAATGCTGAATAATGCTGAATAATGCTGTGTATTGTAGTTCAGCCTCTCATAATCATCACATCAATCACATGTGTGTTTATATCAGGTCAGTGTGAGTGTTTACTGTTGATCATATGAGCTCCATCATACATTTACTGAAATATTTCACTGTCAGAGGCCGACATCAGAAGAGAATATGATAGTGAATTATGTGGTGTTTGAACTAAATCACACTTTAACTGATCAGCTCACAGTATTAATATATTTATGATGATTATGTGAGACTGTATAGTTGGTGGAAGTGTGTAATAACAGTGTTTACAATCTATTGGATCTATTGACAGAAATGCAATATAAGATCCATAACTATGTTTTCAGTGGCGTATAAAGACCTTACTTAATGAACCGTTATGTTTTTATTACCTTAGAATGAGTCATTTATATCTACATAACCGCGGCCACCCCCTTCTATGAAGGTCGACATACTGTGACGTCATGTTTCTACCGTAGCCGACAGCGAACAGAGCGCTACAGAGCGCGTTTCGTCACTAACTTGAATGAGAAGCAGCAGAAAAAGACGCAGCAGAATACTCAGGTTGTCCCTGATGCGGCAAACGTGGAGAAAAACATGCTGTCTGAACGACGCCTCGGACATCGTAACGTTAGCTATTTCCCCTTACCTAAGTTAGCTGCTTTGATGCTCTTATCTTATACTAACTGGCATGGAAACAGGCTATGGTAAAGACAGTGAATAAAAGACTAACACAGTGATGAACAAGTAAAAATAACAATCGCAATAACATGTGGTTTTACTGAATAATAAAGTAAATATAATTTAATATATAATATAATATAGAGAAACCTCATTGCTTGACTTGCTACTCTCTGCTGACTCAGACGACGTAGCTTCTCATTTGAGTTTGAAATTTGAGGGATATGCCGTGAGTGACTGACTGTTTGCAATTCGCAATTCTCACCACTAGATGCCGCTAAAGATCACACACTGCACCTTTAAAGGATCCCTTTATAGTCTTATAAGTGACCAAATGCTTGTTTTCTCTATAAAGTGCTTTTTTATTAGAAAGACTTGCTTCAACTAAACTACATATACTATATTACTTTATAAATAATATACATATTTCATACCCAGCAAACAAGTTTCTCTCAACGTATGAACAAACGTTCTTCCAGTGACATTAACAGATGTTAATTCAATGTTATCTGTTTTTTTATAATGTTCTCAAAATCAGGCCGTTATCATCATATGCTTTACTGCACATGTGATTTACTGAATGTTGGTTTATTTGCATTTGTACTGTTGTTTTATTCTTCATAATTGTGTTATTGTTGAACTTTCTTGTTGTGTTCTCACTCCAGTGCATTGCTATAATATTCATGTCCACTAGGTGGCGCTGATGTGTTTACATGTTCAACTGATGTAAGAGCTGTGTGGAAGAAGATGATATAGTTGAATAAAGTGAATGCTGAGCTTCTGCTTGTGTCTGTCAGCTTTCATTTCTCCTTCAACATGACATTTCTCTGACTGATGAACACATATAGTGTAATAACATGCTCTCTATGATGCTGTATGACTGACATTTCTCTTCTTATGAGCATTAACAGTGGAAAAGTGCACAGGTTTTGTTTGTGATGAAAGGTTTGAAGCCACAGTTTGTCTACAAAAAGGGACATAAATGAGCTTTATTATTATTAATCTTAATACTGAATACTCACAGAATTGCACTGGTTGCCAGTTGCCGCTCGCATCAAATTCAAGTCTCTGGCGTTTGCCTACAGAACAACCCCTGGCTCTGCTGCCTCTTACCTAAACTCATTACTCCAGACTCATGTGCCATCCAGAAATGTGCCATGTGCCATCTTGTGGTGCATCATCTCAGAGAGGCACTAAATCTCTTTCTCTGACCTGTACCTGGACTGTTCCTGCTGGAGGAATGATCTAACTCAACGAGAGCTGAGGAGTTCAAGGCCACTTTCAAGATGAAGCAATTTGAAGCAACTTTCAGTTCATGAAGCAATTGATTCAAAACATCATAAAGTTTATTCTTCCATTGCCCAAGCTTAATCAGAGCTTAATTCATAACAAATGAATTTAAATAAATGAGTTACATTTTGAACATTGCATTTTCATGTTTCATGTTAAAGTAATCCATCCATTATATCATGTTCTTTTCAATATCTGGTTGTTGGATCAGAAGGTCTATGTGCTCAGTCGTAACAGAGGCTGCACATTTCACGCACACACGTGATCAGACCAATCATCACTTTATCAAAACCAGAAGGATCAGTGAGTGAAAGTACATTGATTTGTTCCTATTCAAGCTACAGGCTTTCTGTGCGCTGGTTACACACTAAAGTCTCTGCTTTTCTTTTAACATTTGCTGCATATTGTCATATATCAGTGATATAAGTTAATTTCTCTATATGTAATGATAGTAGTGTGTTTATATTAACATATAATGCAGAGTTAGTGAATATTTAATCATATTCATGAGAGGAGCATGCTGGGAACTTTTCATTGGTCAGCTCCTCAACCCTTTACCCTTTACTGGACAAAACGTGGTCACGTGACTGAAGGCACCTCATTAATATTCATGAGTATGCCTGATTTATATCTCCATGGCTGCTCTTTTAGTTAGAAAACACTGCGGTATCTTCATATGTTGTTAGTCTGCTCGTTATTAGTCTTCTTCTCTGTGCTCTACATATTTAATCAGCTGGTGTCGTCTCTGGAGAGCGCGAATCAACACATGATGACAGGTATGTAAGAGAAACGTCTCGGGTTACGAATGTAATCATGGTTCCCTGAGAAGGGGAACGAGACACTAGGGGAACGCCTCTGGCATGAACGGTGTCAGAACACACATTTTTCTATTATACATATGCCTTTTTGTGTATGAAGCAATTAGGTATTGGAGTCAACTATAATGGTCACCTTATATAATGGAAGTGTTTTTATAAAGCAAGACACCAGGGGCCTGTACCATGAAGGTAGCTGAACAAACTCGGGGTTACAGGATTAGTTTTGAGTTGACAAAACCAAACCGTTGCGATCAGGCTTTATTGGTACCATGATGCAGCTCATCAACTTTCTCTGTCAACTCAGGCTTTGATCCTTAAGCTATGATTACTCCACACGCGTGCACATAAAAGAGTGACGTCGACACTGAACAACCAATCGCGGGTAGAGCGAGAGCGATATATTTTTCCGCGGAGGAGCAAGAGATAATCATTCATAATTACGATGACTTTAAATATGTATTTCAAGCTCGAAACAATACTGTCTCTGCTGCCAAAGCAAGAGAAGACTGTTGGAGAAAGATTGCTGATTGTTAATGTGTAAGTTAAACAAATATGTTCTATATTTATGTAAAATGATGTATGTATGTGTAGCCTATATGTGTAATATAGCCTATAGCCTATTTTTATAATATATAAAAAATGATACATGCACATTTTTTATATATTATAAAAATAGGCTATAGGCTATATTACACATAGGCTACACATACATAATTTTACATAAATATAGAACGTATTTGTACTACTAAGAAAGCTAGGGAATCCTATCATAAGATTAACAGAATAATAATAAAGATTTAAAATAATTCTTAACATGTATTATATTGTATAGTACATTTGTGCAATTTGCTTTTTGAAAAAAAATAAATAAAATGTGTTCATGTGATGTCACCCTATCAATATATCTTACCGGCAATTTTATAAAAGCCCTCTTTTATGGACATGGCCGATAAATGTCCGGGAAACACTATTAATGAAACTATTCATGTACTCCTGCAGAGCGAGGACCACCTTACGAATGGTTCGACAAACCGTGTTTTCCCCTATAGCTTCTGTGCGTCACCCACCGTGCAAGAATGTACCACTTGCAACAACAACAAAAACGCAACGCAATGCCATTCGCGGTACAGTAAGTGCATGAATTCGACGTGTTAAATTCTTTATGTGCGGCTCAAGAAGTTCGCAAAGATAAGACATTCCTTCCGCGGAAAATCTGTATCTTTCATACAAGTAACTATCAGGAAAGGCAAGGGGATTTTGTCTGGCTAAAAACTCTTTCTCTACGAAGTGCTCGTCTAACAATTTGCGCTGAGATGTCACAGGATTTGGAAGAAAAGGTGAAGTCATTGTAACAGACACTGGGAATAAGTTACGTCACCTATATGTTTCTTTGCTCTCAGCTGATTGGTCAAACTTCAGTCTGAGATCTTGAATCCAGAACATAACCTGCCCCGGAGCAGGTTAGCCGTGCAGCGTAAGATACCATGGCGACGAACACCGATTAAAGCCAAGCTACTTTCATAGTACCTAAAACCCAGGGTTGGCGGAAACTAAACTGAAACATAGCTGGCTAGCCACCTAAACCAGCTTCATGGTACAGGCCCCAGAAGTTGTTGTAAAATCATTTATTGAGAAAATGGTTTATAAAGAAAAACACCACACTGAATGTTGTAAGCATTTATTAAGAGAAAAACTAGAGATACATTGAAAATGTGTTAGAAAGAGCTTTGCCAAAGAAAGAAGAAGAAAGCAATCATTACCGTCGACGTGTTGCGGACGAGACACAGAAGATACAGCGATGAAGAAAAGAGACCAAGAAAAGTTGATGGACTTTAAAAGGACTGGAAAGAAATGTAGACGCTGATTCACCAGGACGTCTCCGGTGTTAGATGCCATTGCGCCTCATGAAGATAAAAGCTTGTAAATTATTTGGTTTTGATTTACTTTTATTTGTATTTTATATATTAGTTCCTTTTATGTAAACTAGTTCACCTGTATTTAACAAAAAATATATATAATTAAAATGAAGAAGCTCGTCTGCCATAAGTCTCTGTATAACACAAGACTGAGCTGAACTAAACCACGGAGAAGTCTTCTGTGATCTAAATATATGCAAATTCAAATGCTTATTATTTAGGACAGATTTGACTTACTTTACCTAACCTGAGAATAATTAAAATAAGGTCAAATGTGTTTAAAATTACGCACCATAAAACAGCACAAAAATATGACGCAGCACAACAGTTTTCAATATCTGAGAAAACAACAAGATCAGATCAGACATACTGAAGTGTATTAACTCAATGAGACGAACTAGTTTGAAGAGTCTGACCGAACACACCAACAGAGTGAGAAACATGAACAGTGCTTCATGTGTTCATAGCCAAAGTCTCTCATGTTTTCAACAAACACAACAATTTTTTTCCAAAGATCCAGCCATGACTGGAAAAACATTTGGGACAGTATTTTTTTCTGTTAATGGACTTCCCAGTTTCCAATGAAACATAGTCTGACTCTTGTAGGCTAATGTCTTACTTATATTTACAAAATTACATACAACTTGTGCTTGTCTTTTTAGAGGACCATGCTTTCCCTCAAATCTCATGCACCAACATTTGACAGTGGGCCACATTTGATCATCATTCGCCAGTAATGAGTCATAAAATGATGCTTTGGTATTAGTGATTTGTTTGGCTATAGAGTCTTAAATTATGGTGATCAATAAAAATACAGCTAATCCTTTGGTAACAACTGGTGCAAAAATTATACTACAGATTTCTTTAAAGAGAAGGTGTCATGATGATTCTGCACTCGTGTCCTTGATTTTCTTTAGTCTTGAGGCATAATCATGACAGACCCGTGTTTTATGTGCAAACACATGGCCTTTTGCTGGGCCATGTGCTTGTGTTGTCTCGTTCTCTTGCCCCGCCCCCTTGTTATCCTCGTTTTGTCATTATTGCTTCACCTGTGTCACCTGTTTCCCTCATTAGTTTTTCCCTATTTAATCCCCTTGTGTTTGCTGTCCTGTGCTGGTTCATTGTCGTTCATTATGTGTGAGATTCCTATGAATGTCATTCATGGTGTGAAACTATCTGTAAGTAACCTGTTGAAAGTCTTGTCTGGAAAGAAGAGTTTGTTCCTGTCTATTGTCTAGTTTCTTGTTTGAGTCTAAGTCTAGTCAGTTTAATATAGTCTTCCCTGTCTTGTTTTGCCCCCTCGTGGGTTTTGTTTTCTGTTTTCTGTCATCAATAAATCCTGTGTGTCCTGGGGCCCGTTCTTCGTACGTCGCTAACTCAGTTAGCTGGATTTGATTGTTGGCGATTTGGCATGATCTTGGATTGTTTGGTTCTTCGACGCTCATCCTGGACTTGCTGTCATAGCAACAGGTCCGTAAGCTTAAACCTGCTCGGGAGCAGAGGCTTATTTCATGTAAACAGGATTAGACTGCGGCTTCATAAGCGGAGCTGATACGGGAAGTCCATGGGGAAGTCCAGCGCAGCGCGATAGTGCACTTTCTAAGATGTATATTTTTTCTCGTGACTCGTGAGATTGTCGTTTACATTATTAATTTGTTGGAAACGCACATTTATGTTCGACTTGTCGGAGTCGGGCTTTAATTGCAGCACAAACTGTTTGCATTGCCCTAAGATTATTTGCGAGTGGCTCTTTCCTTTACACTATTGGAGATGCGGAGAACTTGATGGAAAGTGCTGTCTGTCGTGTTATTCGGAGTTTACCTTGCGCTTTGAGGCTTAAAAAACAGTTTTAGTTTTTTTGTGGCATTTCCAAGCCACTGAAGACCCAATGTTGTAAAGCAGTTTTTTTTTTTTTTTTTGGCTATCATCATTTTTTATGAAGATCATGCCATCATGACCATGCCGATTACAGTATATGTCACTCAGGCTTCACTAACGTGATTGGTACCATAGACTATAGGCTACCATAGACTGTCATCAAGGCCTCAATGAAGGGTATTAGAAAGGGGGTTCACAATGTAAATGTGCAGCCCAGTTACTATTGGGATTCTTAATATTCCAGATTAATAATATTATTAAAAAAAAATAAAAAAAAGGCAGTTGACTAAAATCGTCCATATCACAAATGTGAAAGCAAAATGGCCAGGATCTGTGCATGACTTAAGAATTTTCAGAGATTCACATTTATGCACATTATTTGAAAGTGGTAAGAAAAGTTCCACAATTAAATATCAAGCTCACTGTATTACACACACTTACATATTACATACAGTGTGTGACACTGTTTTATGTGTATGCTTGTTTGCTGCAACCAAATTGCCTTCGGGAAATGAATAAAGATGAACTGAACTGAACTTATGCTGATCCTAACAGAACTGCATTTCTTCATAGGTGATTATGACATGTTCCTGCCTTCAGACAGTATGACCCCATTCCCTGACCCAAACCAGTTACAATGCAGCTCTAGCCAGGACAAGGGCACACAATGAAATGAACTTTGGCTAACCAAAGGGAAGATTTCAGTGTCTGATAAGTCTGAGGGTTGCACACCTGACAGGGCCTGGGACATTGTTGCATGTGCCATATTACACAACACTGCAAAAAAAACAAACAAACGAAAAAAATACTTTTCATTAAATGTTTAATAAAAGACAAACATGTTTTATTTCAAATGTTCTTTGTAAAGAAAAGCCAGTGGTCAAGTGCCTGCAACAAGAGATATTAGACACATGCCTCATGCAACAAATAAAAAGGAAAAGTTGTCTATCCACTGCCCACCTGTAGGCCTATGTCTCCTCTGTCTGTGCAGACTCTTCTGTAGGCTTTTCTGTAGATGTGGAATCCTGACACTTATATTGCAGCCATAAAGCATACAAGTATAAATGAAGTAAAGTTATTTATGCACTTGCAGGTAGGCTAGTTCCTCCATATGACAGTTATCTGAGAGGGTTTATTCACTGTCCAGTGCAATGGAAACAAATGGACATTACAAAGTCTTATACTTTCTTTCCTTTGGAAAGTTAGAAAATGTCCACTTACTGCACATATTTCAGCCACCACTTTCTTGGGAACAGATACAAGTGTTGGTGTATTATGTAAAAGTGCACAAAAGAGGAAAACACAATGTTTTTACAATGAACTACACTTGGGAAACGTGATCAATAACTCATGACAAAATATTTTTACATTAACATAAGTTTATCAGTTTTCACTTTCACAAGTCAAAGCAATTCATCATTACTCAATATTTAACAGTTGAAATGACTATACTACTAAGATCTTTTCTTTTTTTCCAGCCTTTTTCTTGGTTGCTTTTATAAACAGACAACCATTTATTTAACAGTTCCTTTTATAGAAGAGACTATAATATAACTAAAAATTACCATTATGTAGAATATTTTTGTACTTCACTTTTATTTGTTCCCATGTTCTAGTGTGGTGACTCTGACATTACAATGAACAAAGTAATTATGCAATTATTAAAATACAAATATATAGGCTAATAAGTGATAAAAACATCTAACATGGCCACTTCTAACGGATTTAAATTGTCTGCTACTTTTTGCCAGCCCTCTCTCCTGGGTTTTGCAGACTTTGAGGTGTTCCCTGGCGTTTTGATTAAACATTAAAATTCCGAATAAACTTCGACTATTAGTTCTTGCTCTGCTGAGGAGAAAAACTGAGCGCGCTCTTTGGCCACGCTGAGCAGCCAATAGCAGCGTTGCTGATCAATGTTTCTACTATCGATACATATCCCCTTTTCAACCAGCGCATGAACGCGCAATTATCTCAGACAACTCAATCCAGCGATACTAATCATATCCGGCAGGTGTGTTCGAAGAACCTAATTAGCCAGATCATGATTACCACGATGATATCATCTTGGATGTGTCATTTGATCTCGGATGTTTTAAGCAACGTACGAAGAACGGGCCCCTGCAAACTGTCTGCGATTGGGTTCATCCGTCATCATCATAACAGAAGGAACCATTTCCAGTGACTATCACCTTCACTTATAAAATTTCCAATCAGGAAAGGCAAATAAAGGATGGGACACCACATTCGACTGGCATTTTTCTTAATGTGGTTCTCTGATGTTCTTAAATTATGAACGGCACTAGGCTTGTTTTTCTGGTTAGTCACACCATAGTCAAAGCTAATCATTCGGTCCTTCAACTGATCTAAAGTGAAAAGTTTTTGCTCTTAGATGAAATGTTGTAACATTAGTTTGATCTCAAGTGGAGCCACTCCCTCTAAAATATCATGCATAATGTCATCGGTAATATGAAAGTACTCTAGAGAGTTTAAAGCTTTTATGCCTGTTAAACTAGGATTTTTAAGCATGACATGTTCATTGTAATTAACTTCATTGCGCAACTCCAAACAATCGTCATCAAATATACTGTACCCTGCATCTCATGTGTGTCAATCAGACAGAAATGACTGGATTTATTGGCTGTGAAACTCTCCAAATATCCTCCAAGTGAATGGCAGGCCAGATTATCAGCAGTAAATAAGCATATTGTGCCAAATAACACTGAACTTTGGCCATTTATCTGAACTTCTAGCCCTCTGGTTTCAAGAAATGTAATATCATCCAACAATGGCTCAAATATTTTGTTGAAACCATAAACTTCTTTGTCAATGGAATTAGAAAGCAAACACAGGTGGATGTCTTCAAGAGACGAGTTAAATCTAGCAGGTAAATCTCTCAAACAAGACTAAACTGCTCCCATTTTGTGAACTTTGGTTTTAGAGCCTACAGGATTTGTTGTTTCAAAATCATCAAAATAAAGTTGAATTTGTAAAGCTTGAGGAAATCTACTGTACAATTTGTGATTTTTAAAATGTGAGCCATCACAGTAGTCACTCACTTTACCATCACTTTCAGTTGAACCCACAAAGAGCTTTTGCATTTGTTCATTGTCAAAAAGAAACTTCAGGGTATCAATAATAGAGATGTATTGACATGTATCTGCTATTAACACTTGAGTTAATTTACCTTGCTTTCTTGCAGTGTCACCTCTGTTTCCAAGGAAGATTTCTGTTGGCTTGATAAAAGAGTGGCTTTCAGCGAAATACTTGGTCGTTTTGTAGGGGGAATCAACTTCCTCAAACATATTTCATCCTCTTTCAAAATCTTTCATCAAAGTCTGCTATTCATCATTGGGTATAGAGTAACGATTAAGCAGAGATGTGGTTCTCTCTTGCACACAGTCCAGGGTTTCACAGAGTCGTTCTTCTGTGCATGTGATGCTTCTTTGCACATCGGTCAGGGTATTTGAAGAGGAGTACATTTTTGCAGCAAATGCACAGCTTTGGTAGTCAGAAGTTCTGCAGTTACTGGAGCCATCAAAATGAGTCTCTAGAATATCAACAGCAGCAGAGCAAGATGCAGCGGAGAAGCTCGTGTCAGAGTCTGGCTCTAAGGCCCCATTTACACTGCATGGTTCAAGTGGCCCACGTCTGATTTTTTCCTCTCATGTGGCACAGATCGGATATGACCGGTGAATGTGTAAGCAGGAAAAAACCGCATGGATTCTGATTTTCTCAGATCTGATTCAGGCCTCACTCATATGTGGTAATAAATCGGATATGAATCGGATACGTGCATTTGCGTGTGCCATGTAAGCAGACAAATCGGATATTCCCCAGTCAATGCGAGTTGTACGTCATTAAAAAAGTGACGTCAACTCAGGTGGACACCACCAACTGAGAACACATGACTTATTATAGACGTGATGGAGGACGAAGGCTACACACAGTGGAGTAATGCGGAGGTTTGATGTCTTTTGAGTCTTTGGGGGAAGAGACAGTGCAGGCAAAAATGCAATGGGTTGTTACCGAAATAAATCCGTGTTTGAAGACATTTCACGAGATATGGGGAGGCACGGTTTTAAACGCTCGTGGCTACAGGGCCGACGTAAGATAAAAAAGCTTAAAAAACAAATACAAACGAATGTTTTGCTGACTTTTCAAAATATTGTGGAATCACTGACGATCTTGAAGCCATGCACAAAGCCACTACGGTGAGCAGTTTAGTGGGATCATGTGTTGGAGCGGCTGGAGGAGTCACGGCACTAGTGGGTCTGGCTTTATCATTTTTCACATTTGGTCTTTCTTTAGTTGTTTCTGCTGTTGGTGTTGGAGTCGGAATAGCTGGAGGAATAACAGGTGCAGCAGCGAACATCACTAACATGATCCAGCAGAAAAAACTACGTGCAACTATTGAGAAGATCATCAAGGATTTCCAGAACACAATCAATCCAATGATTGATCATCTGAAAAAAATTTCTAAAACCATAGAAGAGCTTCAGAAGGCAGAGCAAGAGTTTTCTGTGGTAAATAAGGCAATAATGACAAGTGTGAGATCCGTGAAAACCGTTTCGAGCATTACTAAACTTTTAGTTGTACTGCGAACTGCTAAAATTGGGAAAATAGCCGCAAAAGCTGCTCAAACTCTTAAGGTGGTTGGGAGAGTAAGTAGCGTAATCTCAGCTCTTTTTCTTGCTCTTGATGTGTACAGTATTGTTTGTGATTCAATAGAGATCTCTGAAGTAAATAACAAAGAAAAAAAAGCAGAAGAATTTAAATCAGAAACTTTGAAATGTATTCATCAGATGAGAGAAACAGCTGCTCAACTTCAGGAGACTCTGGAGGAAATTAAAAGTGCCAAAGACGAAATTAACAGAGAGTTACAGATCAGTTGAAATTATGCTTGAACTTGGTATTATCAATTTATTGACACTCTTTAAACTGAAATCTTTAAAAGTGTAAGCTTTCGGTCATTGCAAGCAGTGTGTGCTGAATTATAGAAAGCGAATGCTTACATATTCTGAGATTTTCCACTGTGGATCTGCTCATGCTTTTAGGACTAGTGTTTCATACAAAGATTTTCATTTGCAGAAGATAGGGAGGAAAATTAAGTCAAATATGTGATTAAATACTGTACTTTCCATAGTATTTCATTTTATTTTTAATGTATTCACTTTTTAATGTTTTTATTAGCTCTGTATGTTCAGTCAGACTTGTTTCCCTGTTTTCTGGTTCTGAATGACCTTGGATGATCTGGATGAACAGTCTTTGTAAATGAACAACTTTCACTGGAGTTTGGATTCTCTTTGTGTCTTGTGAAATTTGATGGACATTAATTTTCATTGCCTTTTTTGTTGTGAATGTTACTGTATTGTAATGTAAAGTAAAAATGAAGCAAGAATCAATGTTTTCCAGCTGATGTGGATTGCAAAATTAAGCATGTGCCCTCTAAATAAATATACATCTGATCTCAACAACATATTCGGCCAGATTGTGTGATCTTTAAAAAGTAAAGAGTAAAGGAGGATGTTTGAAATCAACCAAGAAATATCTACAATAGATTCAGTCTTGTAACTCTTTGGTGTAAGGGTTAATTTACTGATAATGCTTTTAGTCCTTTTTAATCATTCTGTAATAATTGATTTGCATTAGACGTTTTCACTATATCAGATGCAGAGTGAACCCTGGACACCCTCTCAAACTGAAACAATTACGACTAAGTTTAGAATGCTATAATACAACCATTCTCTTGAATTACTTTAAAACAAAATAATCACTGCCATTGGGATAAATATCCTTCAGATTCTGAATTCTAAGAACTTTTTTCAAGGAGTTTCCATATTAATTTTGTGTGACCAACTACCTCAGACAAAATACATCAGCAGTGAATGTCTAATTAATGACTTTGGAAGAAGCAGTAAAACCTAATTTTATATGTAATGAGCAACAACAGCTAATAATGGGGCAGTTGTGGCCTAATGGTTAGAGAGTGGCACTTGTAACCGGAAGGTCGCGGATTCGAGTCTCAGTCCGGCAGGAATTGTAAGTGGTTGGTTGTGAATGATTGATTGACCAGCGCTCTCTTTCACCTTCAATAACCACAGCTGAGACACTGAACCCCTGGGCGCCGCAGCACAATTTCACTGCCCACTGCTCCGAGTGTGTGTTCAGAGTGAGTGTGTGTGTGTGTTCAATACTCACTGCATTTCGATGGGTAAGTGCACACACACATTCCGAGTATGGGACAGTGTACTTGGCGTCACGTCACTTTCAGTTAAAGTGAAAATAAACATTTTCCTTGATCTTTTGACAGTTAAGAGTTCGTAATACTATATAAAAAAACCTGTAAGTTTTAAAACTAAAAACGTCCTTGTTATTCCAAAAACTGTTTTTATTGAAACCAAGGCCAGAAAATGACAGGATCCGAAAAGTGTGGAATTATGACGTAAAAGTGCAGCGAAAGATCCGCCTTTGCAGAAGAATATCATATATATGTGCTCATTAATGTATATTTACTTCTGTCAAGTAATAAAGTATTCTCGTAAGTTTATAATCTGCCATTGAAAGTACATACGGGTGAGGGGTTCGAATGCCGGTCGCCATGTCGCCGGTCGCCATCTTGAAACTACACTAGCCAAAGAGGGACATAGCGTCGCCTTTCGCGCTTTACACCCAGTGACACAGAGACGAATGCGAGGGGGAGATTACTCGCGACCACCGGCAGATTTGAAAGATTGCTGATGGAGGATCACGGCTATTCTCGAGGACATGAAGCAGAGTCGCCAAGGAAGCGAAAGAGAGAATTACAACGTCAACGCGACAGGCAAATCAGCAAGACCAAAGTCAATACTGGAGTAACTTTTCCCAGATGGAAAGAGCTCATGAGGAGCAAAGACTTTAAAATGGACGCCGAAGTTGCCTGCTTTCTTCTCGACAGGTAATCCAGCCTATTTGTGTAAATTCGAAGTTTTATAGTTGCTTGTCTAACCATAGCATGGTTGTGCATAACGCCAGAACGACCTCTAGTATAACTTGCGTTACTTTTCCTCACTTCAATGGTGAAAAAGTATTGTTTACCTTGTAACATAAATCTGTGCTGCGACGGACCACAGGTGATAGTTTTAAAGGTGCAATTGGACGAAGTCGAACTGGAAGCCATGTTAATCTTGGAATAATACGGCCACCGTAGGAGTTAAAACGCCCTCGAAATTGAAAGGAACAGAAACTAATATTCACTGGGTAATCATATACAATTTCACCGCTAGATGGGGGAAAATATCACACAGTGTAGCTTTAAGCGTTACTTTCCAAACATCCAGTCCATACATTGCTTGGCCCATCGCCTTGAATTGGCTGTCCATGATTCTTTGAAAGTGGTTGCTGGATGTAATCATTTCGAGTTTTTCATTGCCAAGCTGTATTCTCTGTACCACCAGTCTGCAAAGAATGTGAGATTGCTTGAGGAAGCTGCTGCCGATCTAAATATGCATATTTTCAGAATTGGACAGATATTCAACATCAGATGGGTGGCGAGTAGTTTCAATACTGTAAAGGCGGTCTGGAATAACTACCCTGCTTTAGCGCGCCACTCCCAATTGCAAGTGAGGATGAAATTCCTGGCGCTATACAAACACCTCACAAACTCAGGGTTTTTACTTGATTTGGCTTGCATGAAAGACATTCTCCGTGAGCTGCAGGGCCTGTCACTGAAATGTCGGCAAAGAGATATCACTCTAGTTGATGCCAGTTGCCACATTCTGCAGTGTATTGATATACTGAAAGCAATGATAGCGAGTGGAGGGAAATCCACACAGAAGGCCGAACAGCGCACGTCTCTGGGGCTGTTTAAAGATGTTCAACTAGTTGAGGGTACAGGCAAGATTAATCAAAATTAGCTTTATCAATCTGTGATCGACAATCTCACAAGGCGAATGCCAGAATCAGACCTCCTACAAATGCTAAAACCCCTGGACAAGCGCTTTTGGCCACAGGATCGTAATGCTTTGATCCTGTATGGAGAATGTTAGAGGGGGTTTTCTGCCGTCAATGATACTGACAGCAAGACCCGCAATAGGTTGCGTGAAAAAAGCCTCTCATCGCTTCTTTTTCTGGACATTAATGGACCCCCATTGCAGAGTTTCGACCCAAAGCCCTTTATAATATCTTGGATTAAGGCAGGTCATCGCCCATCCACTTCTTGGATTTCTGGACGAACAGCAAAGGAAGCTGACTTCAGGCTTCTGTGGTTGATTTTGTGTTAAGGTAAGGCTTGTTATTCCCAATTATGCGGCTGGTTTGTTATGGGTCTGCGTGTGACTCTGGATGTCTTAGGCGTAATTGAACGGTGGAATTATTATGATATTATTCTATAGCGTGACGAGTAATTTAAAGGACAATTCCGGAGCAAAATAAACCTAGGGGTTAATATGGTTACCGAGTTGATCGTTCTCTGTGATGAGTTTTCATGATAATCGAATGTAAATAGTTGTATCTCTAAAAACTGATTAGCTTAACGCTAGTATATGGGGGGCATTGAATATAAGTAAAAAGAAATCGCTAGTTAATACCAATAACAAGGCTCAAAATAGCCTCACACTAACACGGTAGTATAATGAGGGTCCCTACATACAAACCGAAGCATTGAGAACTTTGTAAGTGTACAGACAGTTTAATAAGAAGATACTTTATAAAGACAGTACACATCGAGTAGGCAGGAGCCATCTTTGGAAAACAGTCTCAACCAGTTGAACCACGAACGCCGAGCTACATGAGCTGGTCGATAGGTTTAAGTCACAGTTCAGCTCACGTAACTCGGCGTTCGTTGCTCGACTGGTCGAGATTGTTTCCCGAAGATGGCTCCTGCCTACTCGACGTGTACTGTCTTTATAAAGTATTTATAAAGTATTTATAAAGTTTATTTTGCCTAGGTTCATTTTGCTCCGGAATTGTCCTTTAACCGTTGTTTATGTGAACTCAAAGACGTTTTGTTGGTGGCTGTTTGTTTGCTGTTTGACCTATCAATTTGTGTCGATAAAGTATAATAGTGCATACACTTGTAGCTGTTGTAAGTCCTTCTTCGAGGCACGCGCAAGCGCACTCCCCCCCCCCCCCTCCCTCCCTCCCTCCTCAAAGGACACGGTATAGTTCGAACACTGCTTCATGTAATGTATGTCCTTGCATGACAACAGACAATAGTTTAGAGGAAAATTACTGTGTGTCATGTGTCATGTATGAGCTGAAGACGTCACATCGACATCCTGACCTTTTCTTAGAAGCGGTCGAGGCAACGTTTCCTTTCACAGCAGAAAACTCTGATGTCTGTATAAGAATAAAGCCAGTGGCGGTTCTAGACCACAGTAACTGGGGGGGCCAGGCAGGGGCCACTTGTGCTTTTAGGGGGCACACCTTTAACATTCATTTTAACCTATTTTCAGTATTATTTCAAATCATTTTTCACCATGTCATGCATGACTGCAATCTCTAGAAAAAGCTAATAAATTATATTAGCTAAGCTAATAAAACAATTTCAATTCAAATTAATGTTTCATTATGTTTAATTGTAGTGTGATATAATGATCAATAATAACACATTTTTAGCATCTAAGCACATCTAGGCACTTTTTTACACCTGGGGTGGGCGATATGGCAATAATATCATATCACAATTTTATTAATTTTTTCAGGAAAATCACGATTTTATCACGATTCTTTTTTCATGTTGGTTTTACTATTTTGCATGTGACTGAGCATTACAGCCAAACTAATGTCCCTATTTTAAAAGCAAAGCCTTATAGGTAACAAAATATAGGTAACAAAATATAAAATAAAAAAGAATGGCAGACATTTAGGCCAAAGTGGCGAAGATAAAAATCTTTGTCACTATTTTCTTTGTTATTAAAAATTAAGAACAGAGATACATATTACACATACACAACTTAATATACAAATGAAATAAACAGTGCTTTATTTTTTCAGCTATAGGTGTATTTAACAGTATGAGAAAGTAATTAAATGAACAAATATGAAAATAAAACACAACAGACTTAAAGTTCTCAGTCAAGAGCAGTGAATGATTTCCTCTGTGTTTTGTTGTTTTATTAACATTAAAGGGATAGTTCTCCCCCCAAAAAGTCATAATTTACTCTCTTAAGTTGTTTTAAACCTGAATAAGTTTCTTTCTTCTGTTGAAAATAAACGTTATTTGAAAGAATGTGAGTAACCAAACAGTTGATGTACCCCTGTGACTTCCATGGTATATTTTTTTCCTACTATGTATGGAAGTCAATGGAGACCAGCAACTGTTTGGTTTTGGGTGAACTATCTCTTTAAGGACAAGCGGCAGCATGTTTATTATTAGTGCTACTGTCTCTTTAAGAACTGCACGCGACGCGTCTATACACGCATATGACAAGCAGATTTTAATAAATTTTCTCTGTTTGCTTTCACTTTAGACATAACCAACTTTGTTTATGTAAACATTGTCTGTATTTGACAGTATTAGCACAATATAAGACTCACAAGATAACTTAGTCCAGTAACAGGCTTTTAGTGCATGTGCGCGTCGAGTGTACGCGCTCAGTAAAGCGCATGTTTGAACAGCGCATCAGCAGCGAATGACATGTTTAACCGGCAAGGCTTTAAAGCACATGCAAATAATGAACTTTTGTGAACTGCAGTGTCCCGTTCCTCTGCGTTAACATGTGATGTGAATATACACGTCGTGCTGCAGTGTAGCCTATAGATGAAGGCGCCGCTACTGATAAAAAGCGCAGTTGTTTGGTGTGATTTTACGATTCCAAATTTAGGGGGGCCAGAGGGGGGGCCAAGCTTGGTGACACGGGGGCACTGCCCCCCCCCCCCCCCCCCCCAGAACCGCCACAAAGACAAGAGGGTTTGGACACACACACACACACACACACCGGCGAGTTTAAACAGAGAAAGTGAAACTATCATCACTGTGTGCATCAGTGCAGTTACTACTAGATCCTGAGGGAATATAGTTAAAGTTCGAGCACATTCAACATGAGTTTCCAGATCTACTTTATAGATATGAGACACGGACTGGAGAGAAGAACAGTTTCTGTGGCGAATTCAGAAGAGGAATTCAGGAACACCACAGTGCAGGAGTTAAAGAGAAAACTCATTCCTGAAGACCAACGTAAGTCCAACACTTCAGTCTTCTGTGTACATTAGCTAACATATGTGAAGTAGATTGTGATGTTAACAAAGAAAATCTGTATAGACTGATATAAATTGGGAAGCCTGAGATTGAGAAGTTTGCAAATAAGTAACATAATTCAGAAAGCACAAATAAATGAGGAAAACATCGCTCTCTGATATCATGTGTGTGTGTGTGTGTGTGTGTGTGTGTGTGTGTGTGTGTGTGTGTTCCTCATGTTTCTTCACAGTTGAAGACACTATTCTTCGCTACCGCTTCAACACACTGGAGAAGAATCACACACTGGGTTTCTACGGCATTAAACTTGAGGATCATATTTTCGCAGAGCGCTGTAGAAGTATGCATTATTTACACTAGTATTTGACATTATTAAAAGCATTTATTTATAGTTTTAAACTAACTGACCTTTTCATTTCAGTCCCTACAGTGAGACCCCAGGGTGACTCTTCTCCTGTTCGTGAGTCAAAATTCCACAAATGCTTGTTTTCTCTATCAGTGGTTTTGTATTACAAACATTTCCAATAACATGTTTACAGCGTTTACACACATCAGACCTTTTTTTGTTGACATTTTTTGACACATCAGTTTTGTGCTTCATTTTATGGCAATATAACTTGAAACTTTATTATGATGAGTGTAAAATACTTTTGATTATTGTGTTCGCTGTTTCTTCACAGTTAAACATGAGGATGAAATTACTAAAAAGTGCAGTGGCTTTGGACGTATGTATTACACAAGTATTTGAAATTATCAAAGCATTTATTTATAATATTAAAGTAACTGGCCTTTTCATTTCAGGCTTCTCACCGTCATCCTCGAGTGACTCTACTGAATGGCTTGTGTCAGAAGGTCAGTTTCTCTTCTGAGTGTAAAGTCCACAAATGCTTGTTTTCTCTATCAGTGGTTTTGCATTACACACATTTATAAAGGCACTGATAGACAGATCTAAGGCAAACAATCATAATCTCCACATCGTCTCACAGTGTCAGGTCTCTCTGAAGAGAAATATATAAGAATATCCAGGACTGAATCTAGAGTTAAATATGAGCTCTTAACATGTAAATGCATTAAAGTCACACTGAATTCAGAGAGGAATCTTAAATCATGTTCCAGTATTAAACAGTGATAAAACACATAATCCAGTATAAATATATTCATACTGAGGGTTGAAGTGTAATATTAATATTTCTCTGTCAAAGTTTATGATGGAGTTTGTGTTTTCCTCTATACATTCATATGCAAATATGTAATAATATGCAAATAATATAATACTTTCTTTTGTTTACATTTATTAAACCAAATTTGCACTTAATATTTTTATTTTGTGAGAATTGTTTCCTTCCTTGTGTTTCAATGGTTTAATTAAAGGTTCTGTGAGTAATTTCAATATAACTTCCCCAAAAACTAGAGCGAGAACATGAATAGAGGACAGAAATAAATGTACATGTGAACTAACTCTCAGCAGGGTTCTCAAGTTTTATCAAAAGCTTGGAGTGAGATCACATGTGGTTAGGGGAGGAGCCCTAATGAAGCCCCGCCCCCTCCCGTCCCCGCCCCCCAATTTTACCCATTGTTCATAATTAACCAGCACAAATTGAAATTATAACAATTGGTAAATCTGATAAATGACAGAGTAATTATTCATCACATCAAATATACTCTTTAATGTTATATTTCAAAATTACAAATATACCAAAATTACAAAAATGTAACAAATTGCTCCGAACAGTTTGGAAAAACAATTTTTTTTTGCATTTTGAATGTGTCTAGTCGAAATGGTTTAATGATTTATTGTGTGGTGGGACATTGACACTGTCTCTCCTACTGTCTCACTTGGTGTCTTCTCCACCGTCTCTGCCACCACCTCTTCCACTGTCTCCTCCTCTAATCTGGCAACCTTTTTAGGGGGCTTACCCTTTGGTGTCCAGAATGATCAAATATATTTTTGCTTTTTTCCCTGACATCTTTGAAAAATACGAATGCAATGGCAATGATTAATGTATGTTTTGACAGGATATAAAATATTTGCCAGAGCACTCTGATTTACTACATGTAGCCTTAATGTAACTAGAAAGACTATTAATACAGTATAATATATCATTTAAAATAAAATGAAGAAATACATCTTCATTCCTTCCCATACCCACAAACATTTCCCTTAGTTTCAGATAACGTAAGCTAGCCAAACTGAGCCAAAGCTTCTGGCCTGGTTGCAAAGTAGTTGTAGAGTTTTTGATTGCATTAATAATAATATGATGGGCTATATATTAAATGTTCTAGCCTAAAAATGTTAGACGAGCTTTCTTCCAACTTACCTTCTCCATCACGACGTGTGTTCGCGCGATGTTGTTGGTTACCTAGTAACGAACGTACGGTGGCCGAGAATGTTCCGTCAACTTCCGTGTGTTCGCGCATCTATGTTGCCTAGTAACGAACGCAATCTGGCCGAGATACGTGCTGGAAACTTCACTCTGTGTGCCTGCGCCTCGTATACAACGTTATATATAAAGCTTGCAGGACAACTTGGTTGGCATTGCCTTTTCAGCGTGAGAAATACACGGTGTGGCGTGTGAGCGTGTGAACTGGTTGAATTGCGTGTGTCTCACGCCCAATGCGTGAGACTTGAGAACCCTGCTCTCAGTATTAGTCATGATTCCTGTCTTGTGTTCCCCTTGTCTTGTGTGGACTTGTTATTTCCTGTTCTGTGCCATGTTTTGTAGTCCTTTGTAGTTTTTCTTGTTGATTAGTCTTCCCAGGTGTTTCTAGTTAGCCACACCCCCTTGTTATCTTGTTTAGCTTGTTTGTCTCTGTGTATTTATAGCCCTTGTGTTTCACTTGTTACTTGGTCAGTTGTTGTACATGTATGGGTGCTTCTAGTTCGGTCCTGCTCGTGGTTTTGTTTCTTTGTCCTTCGTGTTCTTTATTATTTGTACTACGTGTTTCTCCATTAAAACCCTGCTAATAGATCCTCGCTTCCGCCTGCTTTCTCCGGCACACTACAGTATTAGTAGAATAATAGAGTTACAGTTCATATATAATAAGTTTACATGTAGTTGCAAAGTTATAGTCTGTTGAGGAGCATCAAAATAAAGAGTCAGCTGATATTAACCAGAGGGTTTATTAATACTCTAATAACTGATAAACTGATATCCACATAAAGCGTTTCAGAGATTTTTATGCATTACAGTAAATAGAAAAGAAAAGTTGTTTCAGGTTATCAAGTTATTACTTTATGATGAAAGATTATGAGATAAACATTGTGCTTCTTTATAATAACATGCACTGATGGCTCGATATCAACAAGAGGAACATTTACTATATTTTTCATATTTCCATGAGTCGTTTATTATAAACTCATTTGTGTAATGAAATATTTTATTTTAAGAGGTCGATATTAGAAGAGAATATGATAGTGAATTATATGGTAGTAAGTTTGAATGATCTCACACTTTAACTGATCAGCTCACAGTATTAATATATTTATGATGATTATGTGAAACTGTAGTTATAAAGAATTATTTAAGGATTCGTTTATAGTCTTCAATCTGTCGTCACTAAAGTCAAACGTTTGTTCTCTCGAGAAACGTTCTTCCAGTAACATTAATAGTGCGTTCATTCAAAGTTTTGTGCTCTTTAGTAATCTTCTCAAAACATTAACACAAAAACATAATTTATAGATCATTGATGGAACATTTTTTCTGTAACGTTCTAGTTGGATGACTAAATTTAATTTTGCTGGCCTTCACATAAAAAAAAGTTCAGACATTCACATTCAGAAATAATATTTTCATATCTTAATAGAAAACTCAGTAAAACATTCTCATTTTTATGGCGACTTCTGTAAATCAGGCCGTTATCATCATATGCTTTACTGTACATGTGATTTACTGAATGCTGGTCAGAACTTTGTTTGCACATTTACTGTTGTTTTATTCAGTAACACTTCATAATAACTGCACACTATTAATCATTAGTTAAGCATTAGAAAACAGTTAATTCATCATTTATAAAGCATTAATAGACATTAATAAGCAATTTATAAATACAGCTATAAATGCTTTATACTTGATTTAAAAGCATATCTATAATGTGTTTAATAATTGTATTTACATACTTTATTAATGATCAATTTATCATTTCTAAATGAAGTATTGCATTATTTACACACCAGTTATTTAAGAGTTGTCAGTGGTTCATAAGATCACTTAGAAATTGTAAGTAAATGATTAATAAACTATTTAAATGTACATTCATATATCTTATTATTCAGACATATAGTAATAGTTACTTAGTGTGTTAATAAATGCTTTATTAACATGTATTTCTACTGTAATTCAGGGTTAATTCAGGTAGTTATAAAACATTTAGTAGTGGTCAGTTAAGATTTAAAGGCTGTTAATATTTATATGTTCTATATCACTGCGTTGTGTTTGTTTCCTTTTTTTGTTTAGAATATTAATGAGCTTTTAAATCTCCTTTATAAATGCTTTACAAGGCATAACTAGTCCTCACTTTAGATGAGCTCACACAAATAGTGAACTGACCACTACTAAATGCTTTATAACTCCCTGCATCTACAACATTTACCTACAATTTATAAGTTATCTTATGAATCAATGACAACACCTAAATAACTGGTGTGTAAATAATGCTATACTTCATTTAGAAATGATAAATTGATCATTAATAAAGTATGACAATACAATTATTAAACACATTATAGATACGCTTTTAAATCAAGAATAAAGCATTTATAGCTGTATTTATATACTGCTTATTAATGTTTATTAATACTTTATAAATTATGAATTAACTGTTTACTAATACTTAATTAATGATTAATAGTGTGCAGTTATTATAAAGTGTTACCTTTTATTCTTCATAATTGTGTTATTGTTGAGTTTCTCTGACTGATGAACACATATAGTGTAATAACATGCTCTCTATGATGCTGTATGATTGACATTTCTCTTCTTATGAGCATTAACAGTGGAAAAGTGCACAAGTTTTGTTTGTGATGAAAACTTCACAGTTTGTGTCTATACAACAATGCACAGAAATGAACAATTATCCCACATATCCTCTACATAATATACATGTAAACTTTATTATGATGAGTGTAAAACATGTTGAATTATTGATCCTTCATACAATTAAAGTTAAAGGTACAGATTGACAGATTCACGACAGGATATTATTCAGTTTCTGACGAATGTTTTGTTGTTCTGCTCCACATCAGCTCACACAGGTTGTTCAGGGTGCGGTATACACACAGGATCCATAGAAATACATCCTCCACTTGAAGATAAAGTAATTCCCAGGTCCCATTCTAAGGGTAATTTATTATGTGACATGAATCAGCCTCAGCTGGAACCCAGTGAATAATGTTGAATAATGTTGAATAATGTTGTGTATTGTAGTTCAGCCTCTCATAATCATCACATCAATCACATGTGTGTTTATATCAGGTCAGTGTGAGTGTTTACTGTTGATCATATGAGCTCCATCATACACTCACTGTAATATTTCACTTTCAGAGGCCGACATCAGAAGAGAATATGATAGTGAATTATGTGGTATTTGAACTAAATCACACTTTAACTGATTAGATCACAGTATTAATATATTTATGATGATTATGTGAGACTGTATAGTTGCTGGAAGTGTGTAATAACGGAAACATTTTGAGGAAATATGGTATTCATTTCCACTGTTTCCACGGATGACACCCAACTTTACCTGTCTGCCAAACCCACTGGTTCTTTTCCACCACCATCTTTGTCCAGATGTTTAGCAGAAATTAAAGATTGGCTGTCAGCTAACTTCTTGAAGGTAAATGGCAACAAAACTGAGGCTTTGCTTGTTGGCACTAGATCTGTTTTGTCTAAATCTAATTGTCTTTCTTTGTACATTGACAATACTGCAATCTGTCCTTCTTCACAGGTTAAAAGTTTGGGTGTCATCATGGATAGCACACTATCCTTTGAAGCTCACGATAATATCACGCGGATTGCATACT
Organism: Leuciscus leuciscus; assembly: GCF_965113295.1. Taxonomy (NCBI): domain Eukaryota; kingdom Metazoa; phylum Chordata; class Actinopteri; order Cypriniformes; family Leuciscidae; genus Leuciscus; species Leuciscus leuciscus. The sequence goes on from NC_138724.1 coordinate 31,330,330, forward strand.
TCCACTTGCGTAATATTAACCGTCTCCGTCCCTTTCTTTCAAATAATAATACTGCAGTTCTCATTCACGCACTAGTCACTTCACGTATAGACTACTGTAATGCTCTTCTCCAAATTGCTAAATAAGCTTCAGTTGGTTCAGAATTCTGCAGCTCATGTCTATCTAGAACAGCTTCTACTGAGCACATTTCTCCAGTTCTTCAGCAAATGCACTGGCTTCCAGTAAAGTATAGAGTTGAATTCAAGATCTTGCTACTTACTTATAAGGCACTTTATAATCTTGCACCCCAATACCTTACACAACTTCTCCATGTTTACACTCCTTCACGTGCTCTCAGATCTTCATCTTCAATTTCTCTTGTGATACCTCGGATTCGACTAACTCCCATGGGTGCCAGATCTTTCAGTTATGCTGCCGCCCGCCTATGGATCTCTCTTACCCTTGATGTTCACAATAGCGATTGCTTGTTGACTTTTAAAACGCGTCTTATCTTTTTATACAAGCTTTTTTTATAACATGTTGTATTGAGTCTTTAATGCACTTTATCTGTATATGCGGCTTGTTTGTTGTGTGTATTGTCTTATGCAGTGACCTGTATATTGCTTGTGAGGTGACCTTGGGTGTTATGAAAGGCGCCATTAAATAAAATGCATTATCATTATTATTATTGTTAATAACAGTGTTTACAATTATTGAAATGATCCCTTTATCGTCTTATAAGTGACCAAATTCTTGTTTTCTCTATAGAAGTGCTTTTATATTAGGAAGACTTGCTTCAACTAAACTTTATAAATAATATATATTTTATACTCAGCAAACAAGTTTCTCTCAACGTATGAACAAACGTTCTTCCAGTAACATTAATAGAACGTTCATTCAATGTTATATGTTTTTTGTGTTCTCAAAACATTAGAAATAGTCTCAAAATCAGGCCGTTATCATCATATGCTTTACTGCACATGTGATTTACTGAAGGTTGGTTTGTTTGCATTTGTACTGTTGTTTTATTCTTCATAATTGTGTTATTGTTGAACTTTCTTGTGTTCTCTCTCCAGTGCATTGCTATAATATTCATGTCCACTAGGTGGCGCTGATGTGTTCACATGTTCAACTGATGTAAGAGCTGTGTGGAAGAAGACAATATAGTTGAATAAAGTGAATGCTGAGCTTCTGCTTGTGTCTGTCAGCTTTCATTCCTCCTTCAACATGACATTTCTTTGACTGATTAACACATATAGTGTAATAACATGCTCTCTATGATGCTGTATGATTGACATTTCTCTTCTTATGAGCATTAACAGTGGAAAAGTGCACAGGTTTTGTTTGTGATGAAAGGTTTGTCTACAAAAAGTGACATAAATTAGCTTTATTATTAATCTTAATACTGAATACTCACAGAATTGCACTGGTTGCCGCTCGCATCAAATTCAAGTCTCTGGCGTTTGCCTACAGAACAACCACTGGCTCTGCTGCCTCTTACCTAAACTCATTACTCCAGACTCATGTGCCATCCAGAAACATCATCTCAGAGAGGCACTAAATCTCTTTCTCAGACCTGTACCTGGACTGTTCCTGCTGGAGGAATGATCTATAACTCAACGAGAGCTGAGGAGTCCGAGGACACTTTCAAGAAACCGCTGAAGACGCTCCTTTTTCGGCAACACTTGATCCATTAATACGGACACTTTCTTCTATTCTATATATATTTATAAAAAATAAAAAAGGTACATGCACTGCGTTAGGTTAAACTGGGAAGGGTCATAGCACTTGCATACTGATGTCCTATTGTTAGTTTCACTGCTTCTATTGTTCTCATTTGTAAGTCGCTTTTGGATAAAAGCGTCTGCTAAATTAATAGATGTAAATGAATACAAATGTCTAATACTTTAGACAAATATACTTTAAGCATATATCTCACCAATGATTGATGTGTGTAAAAATGTTAGGCAAGGCAAGTTTATTTATATAGCACATTTCATACACAATGGCAATTCAAGTGCTTTACATAGAAGAAATTAAAATAATTAAAAGAAATAAGAATAATTAAAACAGTTAAGAAAAATAAAATAAAATACAGTACAAACAGTCGGACGAACAGCGGCACAGTGCTCATTCAGTAAATGCACAGCTAAACAGAAGTGTTTTGAGTCTGGATTTGAAAGTGACTGTAGGAGCACATCTGATCTCTTCTGGAAGCTGGTTCCAGCTGCGGCTGGCATAATAGCTAAAAGCGGACTGCTATGCTTAGAGTGAACCCTAGAGTTGTATTTAAAACTCTCTTATTGTTCTGATTAATCAAGCTGTCTATAAAACGAACAAAACAAACCCTACAGTTTAATAAAATAACACATATTATAAAGCTAGACAAAGTTAAATGCTTTAAATTGACTAAAGCTTCAATTAAACATTAGCAGTGTGTTTGTAAAAGGTGTTTTCATGCGTGTTTCTGCTTGTAATTACACTGTTCTGACCAGCAGGAGTCGCCAGAGTGGCGCTGAGAATCAGTGAATCGGTTCATGAAGCAAGCGATTCAATTGATTCAAAGCATCATTAAACTTCTTTTTTTCCCATTGCCAGAGCTTAGTCATCCATGACAAGTGAATTTCAGAAGGTGAATTATACTTTGAACACAAAATTTTTCATGTTTAATTTAAATTAATGTAATCCATCCATTGTATCATGTCCTCTGTAATATCTGGTTGTTGGATCAGAAGGTTGATGTGCTCAGTCGTAACAGAGGCTGCACACTTCACGCACACACGTGATCAGACCAATCATCACATTATCAGAACCAGAAGGATCAGTGAGTAATAGTACATTGATTTGTTCCTATTCAAGCTACAGGCTTTCTGTGCGCTGGTTACAAACTAAAGTCTCTGCTTTTCTTTTAACATTTGCTGCATATTGTCATATATCAGTGATATAAGTTAGTTTCTCTATATGTAATGATAGTAGTGTGTATATATATGACCATATAATGCAGAGTTAGCGAGTATTTAATTATATTCATGAGAAGAGCATGCTGGGAAGTTTTCATTGGTCGGCTCCTCAACCCTTTACCCTTTACTGGACAAAACGTGGTCACGTGACTGAAGACACCTCATTAATATTCATGAGCATGCCTGATTTATATCTCCATGTCTGCTCTTTTAGTTAGAAAAAGCTGCGGTATCTTCGTGTGTTGTTTGTCTGCGCGCTATTAGTCTTCTTCTCTGTGCTCTACATATTTAATCAGCTGGTGTCGTCACTGGAGAGCGCGAATCAACGCATGATGACAGGTATGTAAGTGAAATGTCTCGGGTTACGAATGTAATCACGGTTTCCTGAGAAGGGGAATGAGACACTAGGATGCTAATGGGGAACGACTCCGGCATGAACGGTGTCAGAACACGACAATAACATTGGCCGGCACAGCCTATGATGTCACGACTGGTTCGACGAGAGTATAAATACAGTGCTTGTAGAACACGTCATTCTCTTCCGTGTCTGAAGGAGTCGTGGGCAGGAATGCCGGAAGCATGAAGCGAGTCGCAGTGTCTCATTCCCTTTCTCTGGGAACCATGATTACAGTGTAACCCGATATGTTCCCTTTCCAATGGGAACTCGCACTGTGTTCTAGGACACTAATGGGGATCAAATGCCGACTCCGCCACTGATCCAGAGTCATAGTTCCCCGTCCTAGCGGTCATCGTGACTCTAGTCCCTAGAGCAGAAACCCTGGCTACATCGGCAGCTTAGCTCAGGCCTGGTATTAAATATACCTTCAAGGGAATATGTCCGAGGATAAAGAATATCCAGCCAGTATATGACCAGGAAACACACACCTGACAAGGGGAGACCCATATGTTGTGAATTTAGCCCTTTTCTTTAATTATTTACCTTTTTTCCCATATATATACATATTTGTACTACATATCCCACAATTACAAGCAAACCACACTACTAAATCTAGTGCACTACATTACCCATACACCCCCTGGTCAAGGTCTAGGCCTCACTTCCTTCCTTTGTTCCTCTTGCACTGGTGAGGTGTGGGTGTTTGAATGAGCTCAACCATGTTCTTTGAGTCCTTTCCTTAGGATGCGTTAAGTAAGTTTGTTTTGCCAATTGTATTGTTTGAATTTGTTTATTTGAAATGATTGGATTGGATATTTAATCATTATTTGGATTTATTATTTGATATGTTTACTGATGAACTATATGAGTTTGATTTCCTTTATTGTATTGTAGTGACTTAAGACCATCCAGTTCATCCTGTCCATCCGTTAACACCTGTCCATTTACATCATGTGAGTTACTCAAGACTTAATCATCCTGAACTTAAAATAAAAGAGAGCAAAGGATTGGTATTGGCCACGTGTTTTAATTAGACACGCCATCAAGTTTCTGCAACTCCAATTATCTTTGGATATATTTAACATCTGATATCAAACACCATACAGCAACATAGTGTCGGCCCAGATCCGGCCCACATCCGGGCCGTGTGGAGTCCATAGCCGCGTTTCCACTGTCGGGCCAGGGCCAGGCCAGGGCTTTAAACGGGCCGTGCCGGGCTGATAGCCTCGGGCTAATAGCACCGGGCCTGCGTTTCCACTGTCGGGCCAGAAGCTCCACAGCGCTTCACTAAAACACGCCTGTAACACGCCTCTCTGGAACAACGTCACACTAACCCATTCACCAACAAATGGAAGTTTTATCAGAAAACTAATCAGAAATCACTGGAAACAGCGTTGAAAACAAACATGATAAAAGCGGCCGTTTGCTGGCATTTTTGTTGTTTACTTGAATATTTAAAACCCAAGCATCGATGTTTTACCACAGGTTTACAATAAAAAGTGATACATTGATCATAATGAATTAATTTATGTCAAAATTGCACATTAGTCACTCAGAAATAAATTACCGTTAGGTCTATTTCACAAAAGAAAGAGGACACACTTACTTCTTCGGTCGCGTCTGTTACTGTTTATCTGGTAGTTACAGGACATATTTACATCACATTTAGAAAGAATGATAATTTCTACAAATATATGCCACCAAAAATACGACCTGAGGAGCTTTAGCACTCTCTCGACTCCCATACAGATATTTTCAGTCAGAGAAACAGAGGAAGCTCCCGAAAAAAAAGTTGCTTTATTGTATGATAGTCCGGTATAAAGAGACGAGACGTAGGCTACTGACAGATAAAATAAAAACATGACTGTGGTAGCCTTTATGATTGGTCTGATTTCTTCAAGCGTTCACTATGTTTTTTTACTATGCGTATCTTCAAGCGTTTACTATGTTTACTATGGTAATGGTTAGCGCGCATAGTCTTTTGCATCACAAACACAAGGCATTCAAACATGAACGCGAGTTAAATTATTTTAAAAGTCTTTAATGCTGACAGAATCATCCGGCGCTGCCGTCTCCCGACTCAGGTGAACTCCGCCTCTGTTCGTAACCACTCCTCTAGCCCGAGCTGGCCCGCTTTGGCCCAAGGTATTCGACGGGCCAGAAATCCTGGCCGTTGGCCCCGAGTAAGCCCCGATCAAGCCCCGGAAGTGACAGTGGAAACGCGACTGGCCCTGGCACGCACTAGCACGGCCCGGCCCTGGCCCGACAGTGGAAACGCGGCTCATGTGTACCAGATGTGGGCCGGATCTGGGCCGACACTATGTTGCTGTCTGGGGAATGAGCTCTAAGACCAGAGGCTCAGCAAGAACACTTTAGAAAGTGATAGGAGGCTTATACGTTCTACACTAAAGGACATCTCACAGAGGAGGCTCAAGACAACCTCCAGCAACTCGTCGTACGCGCGGCAGGATTCAGAAACCAGCAGTTCAACGAGTCGTTTTTTCCCTGAAACCATCGTCCAACGAACATTCGCAAACAGCATCGCAGAGTTGTGTGTGTGTAACGACAGCTCTAGATCTCGACCAGTGGTTAGAAGCAGAGTTTACATATGTGGACTCAATAAATCCTGATCTTGAGACAAATAAGCAAGTTGACATGCATACAAATGTCATTTACGTCTATTAGTTTGTCAAGAGATTTTAAACGTCGTGTGTGAAGAGTGCGCATGTGTGAACGAGCTCTAGTGCGTAAGAACGAGTCTTTGAGTGAATCTGGAAATAAAGCAAAATAACTGAGAAAAATGAGAAATAGTCCTCAGATGACATGATCGTAATTTATACAAAACATGAATTCGATCTCAAACAGATTCATTAAAAATAGTTATTACTCCAACATCTGCGTGACATCATTAACCAATGGTTGAACGACCAATTTGCGATAATATGGTTTCGGGAAACAGTCGTGACTATAGTTGATTTCTTCAGTGATGATCGTACTATGATAGTGAAGCACGAGTTACAGCGTTATACGGGAAACACACTCCAGAACCATTAAATAAGAGTCTGTCTGCCTTTCTGATAACACTTTATTTCGATAGTCCACTTTAGACATTCAACTAACTATCAGTAACTTTGCAACTACATGTCTCTCATTAGATTATTAGTAGGCTGTAGTCGACTCTAAGTTAACTGGTAGGTTAGGGTCAGTGGTGTAGTGGTAAAAAAAGAGGTGGGTAAACTATAAATTCTGGTGGACCACGACGTGGTCACCCGGTAAGGTGGGCCACTGCCTACGGTGTATGTGTATCCTGATGACATCGCTATAGGCTATCATTTGATGGTACTACTAAGGGTATCACTGGTTGTTCCCTCATCATAGGTCACACAATCATTATTCAATTCATACATTAATCTAAATTCTTGTTAAAGAGAATCAAGAAGGAATAATATGGTTGAAATCTTAAAAGTTTACTGAATGGCAAAACAGAGAGAACAAAAATATTTAAGAGAGATAGAGAGGAAGGCTTATAACCAGGGCTTCCAATGCAATGCACTTGTACATAATGATTAGGGATTTGGGATTATTTTCATAGTCGATTAATCTGTTGAATATTTTCTCGATTAATCAATTAGTTATTTGGTCTATAATATGTCAGAAAAATGTGGATCAGTGTTTCCCTGTAGAGGGAAAAGTCTTTAACCTGGTGCAGGCTTGATTCCCTCTGAATCTCTTGTACGGTTGAGTTTCGACATGCTCCCTACATTAAACCAGCTGCCTGTAATGAATTTTTTTTTTTTTATCACTTTTTTTTCTTTTTTTTTCTCGTTTTAATGATCTCCTGTTGCGGCTGCTATTGAAAAGGCCGACAATATGCCGTCCCGCCCCTCCGGGTTCGGCGATCAGGTTTCATTCTCGCGCAGCTTGTTTAGTAACTTCACGAGCGTGTCTTTTCAATCAATCAATCAATCAATCAATCAATAATTTATTTCTAAAGCACATTTAAAAACAACACGAGTTGACCAAAGTGCTTTACAGACTGAACATTTCAACAGCATTACACAAACATCAAACAACACAACAAGACACTCAACACCACATGTACCTAAGAACAGTTAAAAGCAGCAGAAAATAAATAAGTCTTCAACATAGATTTAAAACCCTCACAAGAGTCGCAGGATTTGATATATACTGGGAGACTATTCCAAAGACTCGGTGCCGCCACCGAAAAGGCTCGATCTCCCTTTGTTTTCAACCGAGATTTTGGAACCTTTAAAAGCAAGCTTTGTGAGGATCTTAGTGGTCTGGCGGCACAATGATGCTGTAATAGACCAGAGATGTATACAGGGGCTAGCCCATGTAAGCCTTTAAAGACTATTAGGAGGACCTTGTATTGCACCCTATACTCCACAGGGAGCCAGTGCAAAGAGGCCAGCACTGGAGAGATACTGGAACGTTTCCTGGTGCCAGTCAGCAGTCTGGCTGCTGCATTCTGCACTAGCTGCAGATGTGAAAGCGACTTCTTTGACAGCCCCAAATATAGCGAATTACAATAATCCAGTCTGGACGAGACAAATACATGGATCACAGTTTCCATATCTTTAAAGGACAAGAAGCCTTTCAGTTTGACTGAAAGTGAAACTTGATGCCATCCACTCCTTTATCTCATCCAGACAATCAAGCAAAACTGACCATTTAGAATTGTCATCAGATTTCAATGGAAAATACAGCTGGGTGTCGTCTGCTTAACAATGGTATGCCACGCCATGTTTCTGACAGATTAAACCCAGAGGGAGCATATATAATGAAAACAAGACAGGTCCGAGACACGAACCTTGAGGAACCCCAAAAACAATCGGACGGGCTGAGGAGATAGAACTCCCCATTTCCACAGCAAAGGTTGTAAATATGAAGCGAACCAATCTAATACAGTCCCCCTAATACCCACCCACTGACTCAAATGATCGAGGAGAATCCCATGATCCACTGTGTCGAAGGCTGCACTAAGATCAAGCAGCACTAACGCTGTACATTTCCCAGAATCTGCCGACAAAAGCAAATCATTAGTCACCTTGAGAAGGGCAGTTTCTGTACTATGCTGAGTTCTAAAGCCTGACTGAAATTGTCAGAATGAGAGTCGTAGATCCAAATGCAAGCAAACAGTTTATTGGAGGCAGGTTGAACAGATGAAACTCAAAACACCACGTATAGCAGGCGGGCAACCAGGATATAAATACAGCATAGAGGAAGAGTGATATGAATGATTCAGGGTGGATGCCAACCAGTAACTGGAAAGAAGAGAACTCCACACGATCTCCCGAAGTCTGGGAACACAGATGAGATCGAGGAAACGACTCTGTAAAGAATTCAGGAACCGGAACTGGTCCTGAATATAAAGTGGTCTCATTTCTGATACAGACATTCTGAACCAAGTGTTTTGAAGGTGTTATGGCAATTCATTTTTACTTCATGTAATGTATGTGCTTGCATGACAACAGACAATACTGTAGTTTAGTGGAAAATGACTGTGTGCTGTTTCCAAATGTCATGTATGAGCTGAAGACGTCACACGTCTCGACATCCTGCCTGTCATTTCTTAGAAGCGGTCGAGGCAAGGTTTCCATTCACAGCAGAAAACTCTGATGTCTGTGTGTGCAAGAATAAAGCACTTCAAAGACAAGAGGGTTTGGACACTCTCTCTCTCACTCACTCACTCACTCACTCACTCACTCACTCACTCACACACACACACACACACACACACACACACACACACACACTCTCTCTCTCTCTCTCTCTCTCTCTCTCTCTCTCTCTCACACACACACACACACACACAGCGCATCAGCAGCGAATGACATGTTTAACCGGCAAGGCTTTAAAGCACATGCAAATAATGAACTTTTGTGAACTGCAGTGTCCCGTTCCTCTGCGTTAACATGTGATGTGAATATACACGTCGTGCTGCAGTGTAGCCTATAGATGAAGGCGCCGCTACTGATAAAAAGCGCAGTTGTTTGGTGTGATTTTACGATTCCAAATTTAGGGGGGCCAGAGGGGGGGCCAAGCTTGGTGACACGGGGGCACTGCCCCCCCCCCCCCCCCCCCCCCAGAACCGCCACAAAGACAAGAGGGTTTGGACACACACACACACACACACACCGGCGAGTTTAAACAGAGAAAGTGAAACTATCATCACTGTGTGCATCAGTGCAGTTACTACTAGATCCTGAGGGAATATAGTTAAAGTTCGAGCACATTCAACATGAGTTTCCAGATCTGCTTTACAGATATGAGACACGGACTGGAGAGAAGAACAGTTTCTGTGGCGAATTCAGAAGAGGAATTCAGGAACACCACAGTGCAGGAGTTAAAGAGAAAACTCATTCCTGAAGACCAACGTAAGTCCAACACTTCAGTCTTCTGTGTACATTAGCTAACATATGTGAAGGAGATTGTGATGTTAATAAAGAAAGATCTGCATTCAGATGTAGACTCCTATAAATTGAGAAGCCTGAGATTGAGACGTTAGCAAATAAATAACAGAATTCAGAAAGCACATATAAATGAGGAAAACATTGCTCTCTGATATTGTGTGTGTGTGTGTGTGTGTGTGTGTGTGTGTGTGTGTGTGTGTGTGTGTGTGTGTGTGTGTGTGTGTGTGTGTGTGTGTGTGTGTGTGTGTGTGTGTGTGTGTGTGTGTGTGTGTGTGTGTGTGTGTGTGTGTGTGTGCGTGCGTGTGTGTTCTCTGTTCCTCATGTTTCTTCACGGTTGAAGACACTATTCTTTGCTGCCGCTTCAAGACACTGGAGGATGATCACACACTGGGTTTCTACAGCATTAAACATGAGGATCATATTATCGCAGTGCGCCGTATACGTATGCATTATTTACACTAGTATTTGACATTATTACATTTTTTCTCGATTGCTTAAACACATTTCTTGAAACTATGCCTCGTATTCTCAAAACTCTAAACACAAATCCATAACGTCTCACCCAATTCCCCAAACATCCTATTTTCATGTCAAAATGAAGCTCTACACTCAAAACCATTCACTCTTGCTGAAAAACCAAACTTTGCCCTCAGACATCACACACAAGCCCTCAAAATCACACACACTACAACATAGTCTAACACACTGGTGCAATACATTCAAAACAACATTTCCAAAACTGGTAAGTTATGTTGCTTGTGGTTCCCCCCCTCTCAAACCTTTCACACGATGAACACAAAAGACAACCAGTGGATACATTGGCACATTTTTATTCACACACAAAAAATAAAAATAAATTTTTACTCTCTCTTCTAATTTTTGGTATGTATATTTACCTACAGTAAGATGTGTGTGACCATCAGTAAAAGAGCACACACAAACCTTATTCTAATATGGAATTGTATTGGAATGGTAAAGAGAGTTGGGTCGTGACAGGAGGGCCTCCACTCAAGGAGACAATATGATGAACACGTCTAAGAATGTTCCACATATGGTTGAAATACCATCATTGGCCTAGAAAGATAACATTCTGGAGTCAAGACTATAAAGGATGAAGGATGCCCTCCCTTCACTGTCACACTCTGTGTCACTCTGTGTGACTGTACGACTGCTGGCCTTTTCTGCAAGAAAATACACCTCATCAAAGACTATTGGAAATGTTTGTCTCTTATTCAGTGATAGAACTTTGTTTGCCACCACACTCCTCCCTGAAGGTTCTCCAGGCGACGGTAAACATTTGGCCCAGCCTCCCTCATAGTCAAACCATTGACAAAGACATGTGCAGCAAGAGTGGCTTGATTTTCATCTGAGACTGCTTGTCTTCTTGCCCTTTCCCTTCGTCCTCCTCATCCTTCTTATCCCTCCTCGGTCTCTTCCTTCATGTCTTTCTGGATCCATTGTTCCAAAACTCAATAAACTGATTCGGGCCCTTTTATCTCTCTATTGAAGGATCTGATTGATGTGTGTTAAATTTTGACTGTTAGTGTTTCCACCTGTGTAATTGTGTGCTAACTGAGCTGAAGCTGTGCTGACTTGAGTGAACAATATTGAATGCTAGTGCTTTACACATGACAACATGCTGTAGGCAATGAGAAATTAAGGGATTTGTGTGTAGAGTTTTGCAGTGACAGTTCAACAAATCTGACTCATGTGTCAAAACAGGGAATAGTGTTTATAGTTTAGGGGAATGGGTGTGCTTTTTGATAAATGGCATTATGGTTTTGAAATTTTAGTTCAAAAGCCTGGTTATAGTGTTTAAGCAATCGAGAAAAACTGTAAAAGCATGTATAGTCTTAAACTAACTGACCTTTTCACTTCAGTCTCCGTTAGAGAGAAACGCCCGAGAGACTCTTCTCCTGTTCACGAGTCGACAGGTCAGTTTCACAATCCCACAAATGCTTGTTTTCTCTATCAGTGGTTTTGCATTAAACATTTTTATAATAACATGTTTACAGCGTTTACACACATCAGGCCTTTTCTTGTTGACTTTTTTTTCTTTGTTATGAGTTTTGTGCTTCATTTTGAGGCAATATAACTTGAAACTTTATTATGATGAGTGTAAAATACTTTTGATTATTGTGTTCGCTGTTTCTTCACAGTTAAAAACTCTAAACTTGACAACTCTGATCTCAAGACACTGGAGGATGATCACACACTGGGTTTCGGCATTAAACATGAGGATGAAGTTACTTCAGCAGAGACAGTATTCAGTAGATGTAAACATTACACTAGTATATGAAATTATCAAAGCATTTATTTATAGTCTTAAACTAACTGAGCTTTTCATTTCAGGCTCCGGTTCACCGATCTACCTACCGGGTTTTTCTTTTGGTTCCCCTGTGTGCTCTCTTGAGTTGAGACGCCAGGGTGGATCTTCTCCTGTTCACGAGTCACCAGGTCAGTTTCTCTTCTGAGTCTAAAGTCCACAAATGCTTGTTTTCTCCATCAGTGGTTTTGCATTACACACATTTATAAAGGCACTGATAGACAGATCTAAGGCAAACAATCATAATCTCCACATCGTCTCACAGTGTCAGGTCTCTCTGAAGAGAAATATATAAGAATATCCAGGACTGAATCTATAGTTAAATATGAGCTCTTAACATGTAAATGCATTAAAGTCACACTGAATTCAGAGAGGAATCTTAAATCATGTTCCAGTATTAAACAGTGATAAAACACAGAATCCATTATAAATATATTCATACTGAGGGTTGAAGTGTAATATTAATATTTCTCTGTCAAAGTTTATGATGGAGTTTGTGTTTTCCTCTATACATTCATATGCAAATAATATAATCATTTCTTTTGCTTACATTTATTAAATCAAGCAGACACTTAATATTCTTATTTTGAGAGAATTGTTTCCTTCCTTGTGTTTCAATGGTTTAATTAAAGGTTCTGTGAGTAAGTTCAATATAACTTCCCCAAAAACTAGAGCGAGAACATGAATAGAGGACAGAAATAAATGTACATGTGAACTAACTCTCAGTATTAGTAGAATAATAGAGTTATAGTTCATATATAATAAGTTTACATGTAGTTGCAAAGTTATAGTCTGTTGAGGAGCATCAAAATAAAGAGTCAGCTGATATTAACCAGAGGGTTTATTAATACTCTAATAACTGATAAACTGATATCCACATAAAGAGTTTCCGAGTATTTTTATGCATTACAGTAAACAGAAAAGAAAAGTTGTTTCAGGTTATCAAGTTATTACTTTATGATGAAAGATTATGAAGATAAACATTGTGCTTCTTTATAATAACATGCACTGATGGCTCGATATCTATAAGAGGAACATTTACTATATTTTTCATATTTCCATGAGTCGTTTATTATAAACTCATTTGTGTAATGAAATATTTTATTTTAAGAGGTCGACATCAGAAGAGAATATAGTGAATTATATGGTAGTAAGTTTGAATGATCTCACACTTTAACTGATCAGCTCACAGTATTAATATATTTATGATGATTATGTGAAACTGTAGTTATGATCTGTTTATGGTCTTCAAACTGTCGTCACTGAAGACAAACTCTTGTTTTCTCTATAGCAGTGATTTTATATTAGTAATTCTTCAGTGAATTCTGCTCTTAAACTGAATGTATATTGTATTATTTTCTGTCATTATTAATATCTGTTACACGATTAAACCCCACAGAGGAACAGCAGTCAAGTGTCAGTTTATGATCAAAGTTTTAACCAGTATTTTATACTAACAGGGAACGTTCTGGAAAGATTCTCTCAAAGTTATGATCAAACGTTCCTCCAGTAACATTACACATTTGTTCAGGGTTATCAGGGTAGGGTTGCACCAGCCGTTCGTAAGTTCTTTCTTAAATTTGGAACGTAAAGTCCACACTAGAGGCTTAGTAACTACTAGCTAGTTTGTAACTAACTCTGAACTTTATTCTGTTGCACCATTTGTTCGTAAGGCAGAACGTAGCTAGTAGGTCGTAAGCTCTCCGTAAAGTAATGCGTAGTCGCATAATATGACGTTTAGCCTCGATGATCCAATAGCAGCCTTCAAATACCTGAGCAGATGTTGTTGAAATGCTGTGAATTTCAGTTTATCCTTCATTCTTTTGCCTCACGTTACTAACGGTAAAAATAAGATTCCAATAATTGATGATGAATAGCATAAGAAACTGTATTTGAAATGAATAAGGATCAATAAATAAATATTGATACAAAAAACATAAGAAATTACGTTTATTATAACTGATATTTGACATGCACAACATGCACACGTTTAATTTGCTGTTTAGGACGGGTTTGTGTTAAAGATAGCCGCTAACAAAGTAATCTTTTCACATAATGTTCTCCCTCTTAAAATGTAAGCGAGTGTAAATGTCAGCATAATCATATAAAGAACTGAAGTCTGTCAGGTAAAAGAAGAGCTTATTGATGCAGTTCAGTTACTCCTGATCGGAGGCTGCCGTAAATATTTAGTTTATACGTAGAGTTACGCTTCAACTAAGTTTAATGGTGCAACGCAAAAATATTTAGAAGTGCGTAAGTCGTAACTTAGTGTCCATTTACGTCAAAACTAGGCTAAGTTATAACTTACACACCGCTGGTGCAACCGGCCCCTGGTGTTTAATAATGTTCTCAGAACATCAGCACAAAAACATTATTTATACATCATTCATGGAGCTTTTTTGTTCTGAAACGTTTTAGTTGGACGTTTAACGTTTGTAAAATGTTGCTACTTGTTTCAGAATATTCAACATTCATAATATGGATTGTGCTCTTAATGTTTTGCTGACCTTCACATAAGAAAAGTTCTACAAACATTCATAAATAATATGTTCATATTGTTTTATGGTTCAAACACCTTCTACCTTATTTTGTTTATTCTCAGGTTAGGTAAAGTCAGTCGAATTCGTTCTAAACAATAAGTATATAAATTCCCATACTTACAATTGAGTCGAAAGACTGCTCTGTGGTTTAGTTCAGCTCAATATTTTGTAAAACAGAGACTTAAGGCAGGCGAGCTTCTTAATTTCAATTATATGTATTTTTTTTTATTTATTAAATATAGGTTAACTAGTTTACATGAAAGGTACTAATATATAAAATAAAAATAAAAGCAAATCCAAACCAAATAATTTACAAGCTTTCATCTTCAGGAGGCGCAATGGCAAGGCATCTAACACCGGAGAGGCCGTCCTTGGTGAATCAGCGTCTGACTGGACATGTCATTCCAGCTCTTTTAAAGTCCATCAACTTTTGGACATCTTCAGAAATCTCCTCCTGGAAACTCCCTAAAACTTGTTCATTGGTCACCCTCTCCTGGAAACCCCCTAGGACTTAGTTATAAAGCCTTTGTCTCTCCGTCCTCCTTCTTCTGGACCTTTTCTTCATCGCTGTATCTTCTGTGTCTCGTCCGCAACACATAGACGGTAATGATTGCATTTTTCTTCTTTCTTTGGTAAAGCTCTTTCTAATACATTTTCAATGTCTCTCTACTCTGCCATATGCTTAATAAATGTTTACAACATTCAGTGTGGTTTGTTTTTCTATATAAACCATTTTCTCAATAAATGACTTTACTTCACCAATAGCAGTGTCTCTTTTTTATAAATCATTTTCTCTCAATAAATGACTTTACAAACAACAGTTGTGGTGTCTTTTCTTAATGACAATTTCTTAATAAACATGTTTATAAAAACAAGTCTCAGTGTCATTATTATAAATCAAATAAACAATTTCAAATAAACATGTCTCAGTGTCATTATTATAAAAATAAAGGGTTTCTTATAAAACTCTTTACATAAACCACGTTCAGGGGTTTCTTATAAAAACCTCTTACATTGTTTCCATATATTAAGGTTTCTTATAAAACCCGTATACAGTGTTTTCCTTTACATACAAGCATTGTTATAGTCAATATAAGACTGTTTATATGAGTCATAATAGAATCAATTGCATATTTCACCCAACAATATCTTAATAGAAACGTCAGTAAAACATTCTTATTTCTTTGTTGAACTGAGTTTTAATGGCGACTGTAAATCAGGCCGTTATCATCATATGCTTTACTGTACATGTGCTTTACTGTACATGTGATTTACTGTACATGTGATTTACTGAATGCTGGTCAAAACTTTGGTTTGTTTGCAATTTGACTGTTGTTTTATTCTTCATAATTGTGTTATTGTTGAGTTTCTCTGACTGATTAACACATATAGTGTAATAACATGCTCTCTATGATGCTGTATGACTGACATTTCTCTTCTTATGAACATTAACTCTTTTGTTTCAGTCTTTTATGCTAAAGCTCTGATTGCTAATAGTAAAGTGGTGTGCGGTGTTTGCCCATGTGATGAGTCAGTGCATATTTCAATGGCAGTGTGTTCCTTGTGAAAACAAGAGATTTGTGTGAGAAAAGCAGGAATTGTGTAGTTCAGCAGAACTGGTTCAGGGTGAGTTACATATTGTGTCTCAAGTACCAGTATTTGTGTGTAAACAATTGAGAAAAACTGTAATGCATTATACTTTCTAAAGGTGTATTCAATAAGTATTATAATGTATAATAACAGTTACAATCATTCATGAGATCATACAATGCATTATGAGGTTCATTACAAGGCATAATTACTGCGTTAAAAATACTTTATAATGCATTATACGCGAGGGCTTTATCTTTGTTCTCATTATAATGCTTCTTCCACTCAAAGTCTTTTCACATGGAAATCCACCACATATTTCTCTAGAATGTTCTGGCTTGTGGACAGTGATTCATCTGAGATATTCCTCTCCTGATTCAGACACAGTGAACTTTAACTGGAGAAAGGACTCATGCATTGGTGAACACTAGTAATGCAATTTCCTCATTTCTTCAAATCTGTTCATGGAGAAACTACAAACTCCTCTAGATGACCTGGTGTGAGAACATGTTCAGCAAGTGTGTGTGTGTGATTTGAAACCGCAGCGCGCCATCTTAGAAAAAGTATACCGTTATATCGTTTGTTGATGTGGAAGTAAAGTTATGTTATAGTTCTCTTTATAGCTATAGTTATTTTTTTTTAGAATTATAGTTATTAACGGTTATTATACACTTGTAGTTATTTAACGGGCTTTAAAAGAGGAAGGACTCTGAAACAGTGGACAGTGACTTTACAGGATAATACGAGAGTTTTACAGAGGAAGTGAAACTATCATCACTGTGTGCATCAGTGCAGTTACTACTAGATCCTGAGGGAATATAGTTAAAGTTCGAGCACATTCAACATGAGTTTCCAGATCTACTTTACAGATATGAGACACGGACTGGAGAGAAGAACAGTTTCTGTGGCGAATTCAGAAGAGGAATTCAGGAACACCACAGTGCAGGAGTTAAAGAGAAAACTCATTCCTGAAGACCAACGTAAGTCCAACACTTCAGTCTTCTGTGTACATTAGCTGACATATGTGAAGTAGATTGTGATGTTAACACAGAAAATCTGTATTTGAATGTAGATTCAGCTCTTATTAATGGGGAAGCCTGAGATTGAGAAGTTAGCAAATAAATAACATAATTCAGAAAGCACATATTAATGAGGGAAACATCGCTCTCTGATATTGTGTGTGTGTGTGTGTGTGTGTGTGTGTTCGCTGTTCCTCATGTTCTCTTACAAGAGGTTCTCTCGTATTGCATAAGTTGCTTACGCTACGGGTAAAGTCATCTTTTCTCGAGATATTGAAGCCAAAAATTATCCTTAATTTTGTATTTATTGTCAACGCGTTGCAGCAGCTAGCAGACCTAGAGCAGGTTTACTAGCGCGCTCATTGGCTGCCCTGCGGCAACTGCAGCAGCCTATCGCCGAGCCCCGCGTGACGTCACGCCCAATGAGGGCGCGTCCTCATGCGTCAAAGCCCACCAGAATGGGTGTGGCTTAGCGTATGAGGGTGATTCTCCAACTATGGTACTTTTTGGACCTGGACATTTTCAGAAAATGAAACATTTTTAATTAAAATATTACTGGCATAATTTGTTTCCCCAGTATGCCTAGATACCTGCCCTAAAGTTGGCTGTGCTGATTTTTATGAAATAATATGTATTTTTTTACATTTTTTCCAGACATCGCAAAATAAATAGTCATTTCCACAACCGAACAAAAACATGTGTTTTCAACCAAAAATGTTGAAATATTTGTAGTTATAAATATATTGGGTTACACATCACACTTGCATCTTTCCAAATTGTAAATTGATTTATTTCTCTGAAATGCAACTGTTAAGATTTTACAAAGTTAACACCAAAAAAACGCTGAACGCTGAACACTAAGCCACTGAAACCTTTCATTCATATTTCTGACATTTTCAAATCTGATATTTTTCAACTCATATTCATATACTTTACCCTTAACTGCTAAATAATCAACACCACCACCATCATTACCTTAACTTTTTTAATTTTTTTTAATGTTTTACCAAAAAATATTTGTGGTTGTGGAAATGACAAGGGAAAGGCGGGTTATGGTGAAAATAACATTTCAGATATAAAACCTGTAGTAGAATTATAAATGATCTCTGTCTTTCCTTAGGAACTCAGCATATTTAATTGGATCAGATTTTAGTCTTTCCCTGAATAGTCTGGACTTCTCTGCTGATGTTTTGGGTGCCATCTTAAAGAACAACAGAGAGACTATGTCAGATTTAGTTGTAAATTGGTTCAATTTTCAGGAAGCATGGTATTTATTTTCATTGCTATGCAGATGACAGTCAGATCTATGTCCCTCTTAGAAAGTCAGACTCCTACTGTGTTAAGCCATTGCTAGCGTGTTTACATGACATTAAGGCCTGGATGTCTCTTAATTTTTTTAATTTTAATGAAAAAAAGACAGAAGTCATGGTCTTTAGTGGTAGTGGCACTTCTGTGACCCCGTTGGTTGATCTGGGTTCCTTAGCACAGTATCACAAGCAAATTATTACTAATCTAGGGTTAAAGGTGGACACTGACCTTAAGTTTGACAACTAGATTAAAGCCGTAGTGAAGTCCAGCTTTTTCCAGTTAAGGCAGCTGGCAAAAATTAAACCAGTCCTTCAGAGACAGCACTTTGAGACAGTAATTCACGCCTTTGTGACCACTCGGCTGGACTACTGCAATGCACTTTATTTGGGGGTTAATGGGTCCTCCATTGCCCGTCTGCAACTGGTTCAAAATGCTGCTGCTCGTCTTTTAACTGGCACAAGAAAGTATGAGCACATTTCACCTATTTTAGCTTCACTCCACTGGCTGCCTGTTCATTTTAGGATTCAATTTAAACTACTCTTATTTGCTTTTAAAGCCTTGAATGGCCTTGCCCCACCGTATCTCGCCGAGTTGCTGCACCCCTACATTCCCAGCCGCTCTCTCAGGTCAGCTGACCAGCTGCTCCTGACAGTGCCTAGAACTAGGCTAAAACTCAGAGGAGAAAGAGCTTTTGCTGTTGCAGCTCCAAAACTATGGAATCTATTGCCACTACACATCAGACAATGTTTCATTTTAAATCTCTGCTTAAAACCCATCTTTTTACTCTGGCTTTTAACACCAGGTAATCGTGATTAATGTGATTTAAATGTGTTGTGTGGGCAGTGCATTTTATTTATTTATTTGATTTGATTTTACTTATATAATTTCATGTTGTTCTGTCTTATTCTATTACTTTTATCTTATTTTGTTTATCTTTTTATCTTATTGTGTCTTTTATTGTTGTGGTGTACAGCACTTTGGAAACCTTGTGTTTATTTAAATTGTGCTATATAAATAAAGCGGATTGGATTGGATTGTAAACAATAAAATATCTCAATTTAAAACATTCTCTATGACATTATATGTAAAGTTTATGTGTTTACACTATATTTTTAGTACTATAGGCAAACTACTTTGCTTTTAAGCACAGACAATGCCCTTGCCAAGCCAACCTGTCTTTATCACTTCCATGGAGACAGATGTGGAAAAGACGGTTGTGGAAATGACATTTCCCCCCTTTCCCTCTAATATCTCAGTTTTAGAGTTAGCATTAAATAATCTGAAATATCACCTGATGAAATTGTAAAAATCCAGAAATGTTTCCGTCGGAATGAATTATGAGCGGTTCAGAAATGACATACAATAAACATACTCGCAGTATTTCTCATATTTACCTTGATATATCTCCAATTTATTAACCTCTGCTGGGACCATTCTTTCATTCAGCCATGTGGTTTCCTCTGGAGTGTCAGTTACTATGGTTACTGATTATACAAATCTAGAACACTGAGCCTGGGATTGCATTTAATGCAGAGGTGTGGAAATGACAGTGAACCCAAGGGACAAGTGTTCAACATGTTTAAAATATGTCAAATTGAAAAGAAATATAATTTTTTTTTATTAGATTTGAATGAATTGGGTTATAATGCATACTTTCTGTTTGAATTTAAAATTATATCAGTATTAGATTTTAAGTGAGATAAGGTTGAAGACCCAAAGTCTGGCCCAGGGACAGCGGCAAAATAGCGGCAAAAAACAATGATTTTTTTTATTTATAGGTTCCCCTACACATGTAGTAAGTGTGAAAAAAAAAAAAGTGGAAATGTTTTTTAGTTTTTTTAATATCTGTCGAGGACAGAAAAAGTACCATAGTTGGAGAATCACCCATGTAAGGACGGGCTCGGGGGCTGCTTACCTGGTTTTCATCTCTTCAGCAAAGCTCTCCGCATCGCTGGATCTCCTGAGAGAAGCCGACGCCGTCGACTCAAGCAACAAAGCACGCCTAGGACAGCGCTTGAAGAAGCCGGACGATCCTTGCCACCTTCAGCCATCCGTGCCTGCTATGCTATCCGGCGTCATATCCTTTTCTACCTGTGTGTGCTCGCCGCCGCGACACACACACTTCTCTAAAAGAGCGTGAGGCATTTTACATTACAAATGCCTCGTATTTCCTGTGGCTCTTGCCGAGGCCCGCTCAGCGACGGAGACCGCCATGTCATCTGCGCTCTCTGCTTGACCGAGACCACGCAGCCCTCGCCCTTTCCGCGGGGTAGGAAGATGCACCTCCGCCCGCCTCCGCCGGACCACGCTGCAAGAAGCGTCGCTCCCAGAGGCTACCGGAGCCTGACATGGCACACGAGCGCTCGCCGGAACTGTCCCCTTGAGCCTCGCTTTACCCTTCTCCGCGCTCCCTCACGGATGCACAGATGCCGGCTGCTGCCCTCACTGTTGACGCCTCGGGAGATAAAGCGGAAGAAGACGCCATTGATGACAGCTGTTCTCTCTTGGCGTCAGGAAGCGAGGTCTGGTCTGGTTCCAACCCAGACCCCTCCCCTTCGCTCCAGGAGTCCGCTGGGTCTCGGGCCAGCGTGGAGGCTGAGCTTATTCGCCTCCTCACCAAGGCAGTCGGGCAACTCGGCCTCGAGTGGTCCCCGCCTCAAGAGCCCGCGCCCAACAGACTCGACGGGTATTTCCTGCCTGGCCGCCGCCAAGCGCCCACGTCCAGATCAGCACCCTTCCTGCCAGAGCTCCACAATGAGCTCACTAAATCGTGGAACCCTCCATTCTCCGCAAGACTTCACTCCTCTATCTCCTCGACTGCAGCTTTCATTGGCTGCGCCTTCACCGCCGCGGGACAAGCTGCTTCCGCCCTGCACTCGATGGCCGTGCTCCAGATCCTTCAGGCCGATCTCCTCCGTGAATGGGACGAGAAAGGCACGGATCAGTCCATCGTGATGGATTTAAGGAGCGCGATGGACCTTTCCCTTCGCGCCACGAAGTCCGCGGCCCAGGCCATTGGACGATGCATGGCCTCGCTCACCGTTACAGAGAGGCACTCACGGACATGAGGGAAGCTGAGCGGGCTGTGTTTCTCAACGCCCCACTCTCTCCGTCTGGCCTCTTTGGCCCAGCCGTGAGTGGGATTGTGGACCGTTTCTCTGAGGTACAAAAGACCACTCAGGCCATGAAGCTCTTTTTACCTCGACACTCGAGCTCTACCGCAGGTCGCTCTCAGAAGCAGCCGCCTGCCCGTAGTTCGACTCAGCAGTCTTCACAGCCTCCTCCTCTGCAACGACACCAGGGCGCTCGCCAGAGATCGTGCTTGTCGAGCCGCAGCAGGCCGCCTCCCTCAGGCCTAGGATTGCGCTGACACCTGAGCCAGCGAAGTCCTCCTAGCATCAAGGAGGAAATGGTGGTTGAGTCCCGCTGCGGCCGGACCGCCATCAAAACATCTCGCTCTGTCAGTTCCCTTAGAAAAGGCGACTGCAGATGTGTATTCTGCAGCCAACGAGCGCGTCGCACAACCCGCTCACCTGCACACAAACGCCGTTTTCACGGCGACCCAGAGAAATGTGCCCGCTTCCCAGTGTTCACCCCTACACATAAGCACGGTTCCCCCGGTGTCATTCACTCATGCAGAGCCCACTCTCATAAAGCTGGCGTATGCTGCTTGAGTGTTAAATGTAAGAAATGTGCCCGCTCTGTTACACCTTTTTCCCGGGGAACAGAAAATATAAAGCTGACACACACGGCTATGTCATAAGACCTGTACGTAGCTGCTCGCGATCACTCACGCTTACTGACAAACACACCACGCCCAGCGCTACACATGCGCCATAAGCTTTTTCCCATGAAGCGTTCCCCATCCAAGCTGACCGGGACGTTACATGCAAACTGGCCAGCCGCCGTTCTCAGCACGCCGCTGTACACAAGCACCGAGAGCGCGCTCACTGAGCCAATGCCTCAGACTCAGGTTCACGAGCCCACACTGTGCGGCGATCGGGACCAAGAGACCATTCTACCCCTAGCCATGCATGCAGAGGCGTGGGAGGCTATCCCGGCAGTGTCAGAGTGGGTGCTAAATACAGTGAAGCAAGGCTATTCGCTGCAATTCGCTCGCCACCCTCCGCGCTTCCGAGCCCGGACCGAAACGAAAGTGAATCAAGCAGCACACCTACTTTGCGCAGAAATAGTGAAATTGCTATGATAAGGGGCTGTAGAACCAGTACCACCTTCTCAGAGCGAGTCAGGCTTCTACAGCCACTATTTCCTCGTTCCAAAGAACCTCAACAAAGCTCTCATGAGGCGACCGTTCAAAATGATTATGACCAGACAGATCCTCGCGCAAATTCGCCCGAGGGACTGGTTTATATCTCTCAATCTGAAAGACGCATATTTTCAGATTCAGATAATACCCCGTCACAGGCCATTCTTGAGATTCGCCTTCGACGGTCAGGTATATCAATACACCGTCCTCCCATTTGGCCTGTCCCTAGCACCCCGTACATTTACGAAGTGAATGGACGCGGCTCTCGCTCCCCTCAGAAGTCAGGGCATGCGAATATTGAATTACGATTGGCTGAAACCGGTGTTTGGCCAGTGGTCAGACCAGGAGAAATGCCTTCACATAAACTGTCTGGAGATGATGGCGGTCGAGAATGTGCTGAGGCACATCCTCCCACACCTACGGGGCTACCACGTGCTGGTCTGCACGGACAATATGTCAGTGGTAGCCTACGTGAACCGCCAGGGTGGTGTCAGATCCAGAAATCTCAGTGCTCTGGCGGAACGCCTCCTCGTTTGGGCCCAGCACTCCCTGCTCTCGCTGAGTGCCACGCATGTGCCTGGACGCCTGAACGATGGTCCAGACAGACTGTCCAGGGACAATGTTCCCCCGGGAGAATGGTCCTTGCACCTCAAAATGGTCTGTGTTTACTAGCTGGTGCGCGGGGAAAGACATGGACCCACAAACCTGTGGGGTCTCCGGGGTACTTGTTTTCCTTCAAGAGCTGCTGGAAAAGGGCAGGTCCCCTTCCACGCTCAAAGTTTACGTTGCGGCCATTGTGGCTTTCTCTGAGTCGATGCGCGGCCAGGCAATAGGAAGGAATTAATTCGTCATCCGCTTCCTTAGAGGAGCCAGGAGGATGAATCCCCCGCGCCCCCCGTCGGTTCCTATTTGGGATCTTTCTGAGGCCATGAAAGCACATCCTTTTGAACCTTTACAGACCGTGGATCTGAAATACCTTTCGCTCAAACTGCTTTTCTGATAGCCCTGTCATCAGTTAAGCGCGTGGGTGACTTGCACGCGTTATCTGTTAATGCCGCGTGTCTCGAGTTCGGACCTAATGACTCTAAAGTCATCCTCAAGCTGCGACATGGTTATGTCTTTTCAGAGCGCAGGTTATTACGTTATCGGCCCTGCCAGGCTCCGGTAGCCAAGTCGATGTTAACCTCCTCTGCCCTGTCAGAGCGCTGAGGATTTACATCACGCGCTCCGCCGCCTTCAGGCGCTCAGAGCAGCTCTTCGTTCCGTTCGATGGACGCACTAAGGGTCTTGCCACCTTGAAACAGAGTCTGTCCCGGTGGATTGTTGATGCTATCGCGGCAGCATATGTGTCTAAAAACCTGCAGTGCCCTTTAGGCGTGAGGGCTCATTCCACCAGAGGCATAGCCTCTTCGTGGGCTTGGTTCAGTGGGATTTCTATTCACGACATTTGTACGGCGGCAGGCTGGGCCTCCCCCTCTACATTTGTTAGGTTCTACAACCTAGAAGTTTCCGCCCTGCAGGCTAGACTTCTGTCAGTCTAAGTGGCGAGTACGTTCTGCTCAGGTTCGATCACGCGCAGGCTACTCTCACGCTAATTTTAGTTCCCCTGGCTGAACTACACTGTGAGGATAGTTATCCACGTGTCAGTATGGACTGGCTGTGCCACTCTGTATTCTTTGCCACTTGATACTGTGTGCTTATGTACATGTACTGGCCCACTCAGGTTGGCCGTCTTATTCCCACTGATCTGTGTTCCCCGGGTGCGCCCTTGGGACTATATGTGGTTGATGCTGGCGCGCACGGCGTTGACAAGGGGTTCCTGTAGCATAAGCAACTTACGCAATACGAGAGAACCTCTCGTAAGAGAACGTACTGGGTTACTAACGTAACCTTGGCCGTCTTATTCCCACTGATCTGTGTTCCCCGGGTGCGCCCTTGGGACTATATGTGGTTGATGCTGGCGCGCACGGCGTTGACAAGGGGTTCCTGTAGCATAAGCAACTTACGCAATACGAGAGAATCTCTCGTAAGAGAACGTACTGGGTTACTAACGTAACCTCGGTTCTCTCTAGAAGAGGGAACGAGTATTGAAAACCAGGTAAGCAGCCCCCGAGCTGTCCTTATATATGCTAAGCCACACCCATTCTGGCGGGCTTTGACGTCATGCAGGGCTCGGCAATAGGCTGATGCAGTTGCCGCAGGGCAGCCAATGAGCGCGCTAGTAAGCCTGATCTAGGTCTGCTGGCTGCTGCAACGCGTTGACAAATACCGAATTAATGATCATTTTTGGCTTCAATATCTTGAGAAAAGATGACTTTACCCGTAGCGTAAGCAACTTACGCAGTACGAGAGAACCTCTTCTAGAGAGAACCGAGGTTACGTTAGTAACTGAGTATGTTTCTTCACAGTTGAAGACACTATTCTTCGCTGCCGCTTCAACACACTAAAGAAGAATCGCACACTGGGTTTCTACGGCATTAAACATGAGGATCATATTATCGCAGTGCGCTGTAGAAGTATGCATTATTTACACTAGTATTTGACATTATTAAAAGCATTTATTTATAGTCTTAAACTAACTGACCTTTTCATTTCAGTCTCCATTAGAGGGAAACGCCCGAGAGACTCTTCTCCTGTTCACGAGTCGACAGGTCAGTTTCACAATTCCACAAATGGTTGTTTTCTCTATCAGTGGTTTTTAATTAAACATTTTTATAATAACATGTTTACAGCGTTTACACACATCAGGCCTTTTTTTTACATTTTGTGGCAATATAACTTGAAACTTTATTATGATGAGTGTAAAATACTTTTGATTATTGTGTTCACTTTTTCTTCACAGTTAAAAACTCTAAACTTGACAACTATGATCTCAAGACACTGGAGGATGATCACACACTTGGTTTCGGCATTAAACATGAGGATGAAATTACAGCAGCAGAGACAGCATCCAATGGACGTATGCATTACACTAGTATACAGTATAAAATTATTAAAAGCATTTATTTATAATCTTAAACTAACTGACCTTTTCATTTCAGGCTTCTCACCGTCATCTGCGATGAGTGATGAGTCTTTTAAATGGTTAATTTTACCAGGTCAGTTTCTCTTCTGAGTCTAAAGTCCACAAATGCTTGTTTTCTCCATCAGTGGTTTTGCATTACACACATTTATAAAGGCACTGATAGACAGATCTAAGGCAAACAATCATAATCTCCACATCGTCTCACAGTGTCAGGTCTCTCTGAAGAGAAATATATAAGAATATCCAGGACTGAATCTAGAGTTAAATATGAGCTCTTAACATGTAAATGCATTAAAGTCACACTGAATTCAGAGAGGAATCTTAAATCATGTTCCAGTATTAAACAGTGATAAAACACATAATCCATTATAAATATATTCATACTGAGGGTTGAAGTGTAATATTAATCTTTCTCTGTCAAAGGTTATGATGGAGTTTGTGTTTTCCTCTATACATTCATATGCAAATATGTAATAATATGCAAATAATATAATCCTGTCTTTTGCTTACATTTATTAAATCAAGTTTGCACTTAATATTCTTATTTTGTGAGAATTGTTTCCCTTCCTTGTGTTTCAATGGTTTAATTAAAGGTTCTGTGAGTAATTTCAATATAACTTCCCCAAAAACTAGAGCGAGAACATGAATAGAGGACAGAAATAAATGTACATGTGAACTAACTCTCAGTATTAGTAGAATAATAGAGTTATAGTTCGTATATAATAAGTTTACATGTAGTTGCAAAGTTATAGTCTGTTGAGGAGCATCAAAATAAAGAGTCAGCTGATATTAACCAGAGGATTTATTAATACTCTAATAACTGATAAACCGATATCGACATAAAGAGTTTCCAAGCATGTTTATGCATTACAGTAAACAGAAAAGAAAAGTTGTTTCAGGTTATCAAGTTATTACTTTATGATGAAAGATTATGAGATAAACATTGTGCTTCTTTATAATAACATGCACTGATGGCTCGATATCAAGTTGTTTATTATAAACTCATTTGTGTAATGAAATATTTTATTTTAAGAGGTCGACATTAGAAGAGAATATAGTGAATTATATGGTAGTAAGTTTGAATGATCTCACACTTTAACTGATCAGCTCACAGTATTAATATATTTATGATGATTATGTGAAACTGTAGTTATGATCTGTTTATGGTCTTCAAACTGTCGTCACTGAAGACAAACTCTTGTTTTCTCTATAGCAGTGATTTTATATTAGTAATTCTTCAGTGAATTCTGCTCTTAAACTGAATGTATATTGTATTATTTTCTGTCATTATTAATATCTGTTACACGATTAAACCCCACAGAGGAACAGCAGTCAAGTGTCAGTTTATGATCAAAGTTTTAACCAGTATTTTATACTAACAGGGAACGTTCTGGAAAGATTCTCTCAAAGTTAAGATCAAACGTTCCTCCAGTAACATTACACATTTGTTCAGAGTTATCTGGTGTTTAATAATGTCCTCAGAACATCAGAACTAAAACATTATTTATATATCATTACTGGAGCTTTTATTCTGAAACGTTTTGGTTAGATGTTCATCTAACGTTTGTAAATTTCTGTTTCTATTTTTGCTACTTGTTTCAGAATATCCAACAATCATAAGTAACTTTCCCATAATGTTTGAAGAATGATAATATTGAACGTTCTCTTAATGTTTTTAATGTTTCATATCTTAATGGGAACGTCAGTAAAACATTCTTAGAACATTTCTTTATTGAACTGAGTTTTTATGGCGACTTCTCAAAATCATATTGCATTTTTACTGTTTCATGAGTTTTATTCTTCATAATTGTGTTATTGTTGAGTTGCTCTGACTGATTAACACATATAGGGCCCTATTTTAACGATCTGAAACGCAAGTGTCAAGCGCAAAGCGCAAGTAACTTTGTGGGCGGGTCTCGGCGCTGTTGCTATTATACCGGCTGGATAAATGACTTTTGCGCCCGACGCAAATCTAAAATGTGTTGGTCTGAAGTAGCTTCATTACTCATAGGTGTGGTTTGGGCGTAACGTGAAATAAACCAATCAGAGCGTCATCTTACATTCCCTTTAAGAGCAGACGCGCTTTTTCCATAGCGGATTGCTATTGTAACGGCGGATTTGCCAGACGCGCGCCAGGAGCGGTTCACAGCCAAGGAGAGCAACGCTCTCGTCACGGCCGTAAAAGAGAGAAGTGACATTGAAATGGAGAAACCCACCCAAATTAACTTCGGTTAAACAGGCGTATGATAATTTGGGTAAATGTGTAAGCTAGATGTATGCTTTTATAATAAATTGTCTATCTATCCATCTATCCATCTATCTATCTATCTATCTATCTATCTATCTATCTATCTATCTATCGTTATAATATGATTTGGTGTATAATATGATCAAAGTGTATGAGCGTTGTGCACACGCTACATTGATTATGGCCAAGCATGCGCCCTTAAAATAGCATATGAATAACATGCGCAACGCGCCACTGACTTTAAACTATTTTTTCCTGGTTAGTGGCGCAATTGTTTTCTAAACCATCAAAATAGCATGAAGGAACGTTTGCGCCGGAACACGCCTCCTCTTTGCGCTGAACCGCCCAGGGAGCGCAAGTTCATTCCCTAGTTTAGCGACGTGCTTCTGTGGAGGGAAAAGCGCGCTTTGCGCGGGTGCAAAATAGGAATGATACATGCGTCGGTGTACAAAGTCAATTGCGCTGGGTGCAAGATAGGGCCCATAGTGTAATAACATGCTCTCTATGATGCTGTATGATTGACATTTCTCTTCTTATGAGCATTAACAGTGGAAAAGTGCACAAGTTTTGTTTGTGATGAAAACTTCACAGTTTGTGTCTATGCAACAATGGACAGAAATGAACAATTATCCCACATATCCTCTACATAATATACATGTGAACTTTATTATGATGAGTGTAAAACATGTTGAATTATTGATCCTTCATACAATTAAAGTTAAAGGTACAGATTGACAGATTCATGACACGATATTATTCAGTTTCTGACGGATGTTTTGTTGTTCTGCTCCTCATCAGAGCTCACAGGTTGTTCAGAAATACATCCTCCACCTAAAGATGAAGATAAAGTAATTCCCAGGTCCCAATCTATGGAAAGATTATTATTTGACATGAATCAGCCTCAGCTGGAACCCAGTGAATAATGTTGAATAATGTTGAATAATGTTGTGTATTGTAGTTCAGCCTCTCATAATCATCACATCAATCACATGTGTGTTTATATCAGGTCAGTGTGAGTGTTTACTGTCGATCACATGTGTGTTTATATCAGGTCAGTGTGAGTGTTTACTGTCGATCACATGTGTGTTTATATCAGGTCAGTGTGAGTGTTTACTGTCGATCACATGTGTGTTTATATCAGGTCAGTGTGTGTGTTTACTGTTGATCATATGTGTGTTTATATCAGGTCAGTGTGAGTGTTTACTGTCGATCACATGTGTGTTTATATCAGGTCAGTGTGTGTGTTTACTGTTGATCACATGTGTGTTTATATCAGGTCAGTGTGAGTGTTTACTGTTGATCATATGTGTGTTTATATCAGGTCAGTGTGAGTGTTTACTGTTGATCACATGTGTGTTTATATCAGGTCAGTGTGAGTGTTTACTGTCGATCACATGTGTGTTTATATCAGGTCAGTGTGTGTGTTTACTGTTGATCACATGTGTTTATATCAGGTCAGTGTGTGTGTTTACTGTTGATCATATGTGTGTTTATATCAGGTCAGTGTGAGTGTTTACTGTCGATCACATGTGTGTTTATATCAGGTCAGTGTGAGTGTTTACTGTTGATCACATGTGTGTTTATATCAGGTCAGTGTGAGTGTTTACTGTCGATCACATGTGTGTTTATATCAGGTCAGTGTGTGTGTTTACTGTTGATCACATGTGTTTATATCAGGTCAGTGTGTGTGTTTACTGTTGATCATATGTGTGTTTATATCAGGTCAGTGTGTGTGTTTACTGTTGATCATATGTGTGTTTATATCAGGTCAGTGTGAGTGTTTACTGTCGATCACATGTGTGTTTATATCAGGTCAGTGTGTGTGTTTACTGTTGATCATATGTGTGTTTATATCAGGTCAGTGTGAGTGTTTACTGTCGATCACATGTGTGTTTATATCAGGTCAGTGTGAGTGTTTACTGTTGATCACATATGTGTTTATATCAGGTCAGTGTGAGTGTTTACTGTTGATCATATGTGTGTTTATATCAGGTCAGTGTGAGTGTTTACTGTTGATCATATGTGTGTTTATATCAGGTCAGTGTGAGTGTTTACTGTTGATCATATGTGTGTTTATATCAGGTCAGTGTGAGTGTTTACTGTTGATCATATGAGCTCCATCATACACTCACTGAAATATTTCACTTTCAGAGGCCGACATCAGAAGAGAATATGATAGTGAATTATGTGGTATTTGAACTAAATCACACTTTAACTGATCAGCTCACAGTATGAATATATTTATGATGATTATGTGAGACTGTATAGTTGGTGGAAGTGTGTAATAACAGTGTTTACAATTATTTTAAGGATCCATTTAAAGTCTTAAAAGTGACCAAATGCTTGTTTTCTCTATAGAAGTGCTTTTATATTAGGAAGACTTGCTTCAACTAAACTACATACTATATTACTTTATAAATAATATACATATTGTATACCCAGCAAAGAAGTTTCTCTCAACGTATGAACAAACGTTCTTCCAGTAACATTAATAGAACGTTCATTCAATGTTATCTGTTTTTTATAATGTTCACAAAACATTAGAAATAGTCTCAATATCAGGCCGTTATCATCAGATGCTTTACTGCACATGTGACTTTACTGAATATTGGTTTGTTTGCATTTGTACTGTTGTTTTATTCTTCATAATTGTGTTATTGTTGAACTTTCTTGTTGTGTTCTCTCTCCATTGCATTGCTATAATATTCATGTCCACTAGGTGGCGCTGATGTGTTTACATGTTCAACTGATGTGCTTGTGTCTGTCAGCTTTCTATCCATTCCTCTTTCAACATATCAAGTGGCGCGAGGATGTTAAGATGGCCCTGCTCTCTCCACAGTAGTGTTCCTGGTGAACCGAAACTCTCTCCACAACCCACAGTAGTGTTCCTGGTGAACCGAAACTCTCTCCACAACCCCCAGTAGTGTTCCTGGTGAACCGAAACTCTCTCCACAACCCCCAGTAGTGTTCCTGGTGAACCGAAACTCTCTCCACAACCCCCAGTAGTGTTCCTGGTGAACCGAAACTCTCTCCACAACCCCCAGTAGTGTTCTTGGTGAACCGAAACTCTCTCCACAACCCCCAGTAGTGTTCTTGGTGAACCGAAACTCTCTCCACATCCCCCAGTAGTGTTCCTGGTGAACCGAAACTCTCTCCACAACCCCCAGTAGTGTTCCTGGTGAACCGAAACTCTCTCCACAACCCCCAGTAGTGTTCCTGGTGAACCGAAACTCTCTCCACAACCCCCAGTAGTGTTCTTGGTGAACCGAAACTCTCTCCACAACCCCCAGTAGTGTTCTTGGTGAACCGAAACTCTCTCCACAACCCCCAGTAGTGTTCCTGGTGAACCGAAACTCTCTCCACAACCCCCAGTAGTGTTCTTGGTGAACCGAAACTCTCTCCACAACCCCCAGTAGTGTTCCTGGTGAACCGAAACTCTCTCCACAACCCCCAGTAGTGTTCCTGGTGAACCGAAACTCTCTCCACAACCCCCAGTAGTGTTCTTGGTGAACCGAAACTGTCCTTTGATGAGTGGGAAACGTTATTTCAGAACTACTTGCTTGCGATCGGTGGAGAAGAGTTTCTGCCGAGAGAAAGAGAGCACTGCTGATACACTGTTTAGGAACAGAAGGACAAAGAATCTACAATACATTGCCTCTTACGGCTGATCCCTACGACGGATCTCCACAAGCACTGAAACAGTTCTTTACTCCTCAGCCGAATGTGGGTTCAGAGAGATATCGCTTCAGACAACGCGCTCAAGCCACTGATCAAACTGGATGTTTTGTTGTTCTGCTCCACATCCTCTCTCACAGAAGAACCTAAAGATGGAGATGGAGGAATTCCCAGGACTGCATCTATGGATCAATTGGCTTCAATGTAGCAGCCGGAATCCAGTGGATGGTGTAGCTCACAGTAAATAAATACGAATACATATACACATCTGGGGCCGGTTGCATAAACCTCTAAAACTAGTCTTACAAGTTAGACATCAATTTATTTTCTTTAAGACAGTTCATAGCTTTTTTAAATCAGTTACATAAAAACATAGATAGGCCTACTTTGATGCCGAAAATGAAGACTGACTGCCCCTGACTAACTGCTAGTAGGTCATACTAGAACTTAAGACACTGTCTTAACATTATGGCTATGTTTATGCAACCGGCCGCTGATCAGTTAAAGTGTGATATGATTCAAATGTACCACCATATATATTCTCTTCTGATGTCGGCCTCTGGAAGTGAAATATTTCAGTGAATTTATAATGGAGCTCATATGAAGAACAGTCACACTGAAGGACTCACCTGTATCACACACTCACTCACACACACACACACACACACACACTCTCACACACACACACACACAGTCTCAGAACATCATCATCAACAGCTCTGAACGACGAGGATCTTTATTAGTGTTTATCGACTCTTTAAAGGGATAGTTCACTTTGAAATTAAATGTTGGTATGTTTTAGCTTACCTCAAGGGCATCCAAGATGTAGGTGTCTTTTTTTCCGCAGTAGTTTCAATTTTTATATTTTTAGGTCAAACCGTTCTGTCAGTCATATAATGCAGGTCTATGGTCACGGTCTCAAAACACAAGCACAGAGTCCAAATTAAAACAATTCTCCATCGTCCAAATTAAACAATTCCCCATCGTAAGTACACATTGATGGCCTAAGACACGAAACGAGCGGTTTGTGTGAGAAAACGAACAGTATTTATATAGTTTTTACCTCTTATACACAGCCACGTCCAAGTGATCTGAGGGCGCGGGCGGGTATAGATATATACACTAGATTGTCGCCTTGGCTACGGTTTTGTTCCAATGAACTGCCGTAGACAAGGCGACATCTAGTGTGTATATATCTATGCACCAGTCTGCGTACACGTCAGATCAGATCACTTGGACATGGCTGTGTATAAGAGGTAAATACTGTTAGTTTTCTCACACAAACCGCTCGTTTCGTGTCTTAGGCCATCAATGTGTACTTACGATGGGGAATTGTTTAATTTGGACGATGGGGAATTGTTTTAATTTGGACTCTGTGCTTGCTCTTTGAGACAGTGACCATAGACCTGCATTATATGACTGACAGACAAGAACGGTTTGACCTAAAAATATCTAAATTTTAACTACTGCGGAAAAAAAGACACCTACATCTTGGATGCCCTTGAGGTAAGCTGAAACATACCAACATTTAATTTCAAAGTGAACTATCCCTTTAAGATCAGCTGATGCTGTTCATTCATTACTCTGAATAAAAGCAGCTGCTAAATTAATAAAAGTAAATGATAATTTAGCAGAGAATATATTCCAACAGTAGAGATTAGGTTTAATTCAATGGTGTACTTTATTCATTCTGCTAACTATGAGTAACTGTGCGACTAACTCTCAGCATTAGCATTATAGACTGATAGATTAGAGTTTGGGTGAGTAGAATAAGATGACATGTAGTTGAAATGTTAAATATAGTTAGTAAAATGTCTAAAGTGGATTATTAAAATAAAGTGTTACTGAGATTTTTTTATGCAATACAGACTCAAAAGAAAAGTTGTTTCAGGTTATCAAGTTATTACTTTATGATGAAAGATTATGAAGATAAACATTGTGCTTCTCTATAATAACATGCACTGATGGCTCGATATGAACAAGAGGAACATTTCCTTCATATTTCCACGAGGTGTTTATTATAAATTCATTTGTATCATGAAATATTTTATATTTAGAGGCTGAAATCAGAAGAGAATATGATAGTGAGTTATATGGTAGTAAATTTGAACGATATCACATTTCGTGAAGATTAAGTGAGACTGTATAGTTGGTGGAAGTGTGTTATTGCAATGTTTAAAATTTATATGTTTAATGTATAAAGTTTATAATCTTAAAAGTGTGTATGTGAAGGTTTAGCTCAAAATACCCCACAGATATTGTTATAGCATGTTAAAGTTGTCCCTTTTTGTGTGTGGGCTCTTTAAATGCAAATGAGCTGCTGCTCCCGGCGCAGGGGGCGGAGCTTCAAGAGCTTGTTCTCAGCAGAGCCATATAGATCCCTTCGATGAGAGGCGGGGTTTATGTAAATTGTAGGGTTGGTGATGTCACTAACCCGGGAGGAAGCTTGTGTAGTTCCTGCCAGCCGTTTGTTGTAGTTCTTAAAAAGCGATTTCTTGTAATATTTTATGCTATTTTTATATCTATTACATGATAAAAGCCCACAGAGGAACAGCAGACAGTTTTAGCCAGTATTATAATCCCAGATAACAGGGAACGTTCAGTCAAGATCCTCAAAGTTATGATCAAACGTTCTTCCAGAAACACTAATAGAACATTTGTTTAATGTTATCTTCCCTTTAATAATGTTCTCAAAACATTAACGGTGTTTAATGGCGACTTCTGTAAATCAGGCCGTTATCATCATATGCTTTACATGTGATTTACTGAATGCTGGTTCTACAAAACATTGGTTTGTTTGCACATTTACTGTTGTTTTATTCTTCATAATTGTGTTATTGTTGAGTTTCTCTGACTGATTAACACATATAGTGTAATAACATGCTCTCTATGATGCTGTATGATTGACATTTCTCTTCTTATGAGCATTAACAGTGGAAAAGTGCAATAAAAGCGTTTGAGAAAAGTTTTGTTTGAGATGAAAAGTTCACAGTTTGTGTCTATACAACACAGAAATGGACAGAAATGAGCTTTATCATTATTAAACTGAATACAAATGACTAATACTTTAGACAAATATACTTTAAGTATAGTCCTCACCAATGATTGATGTCTAAAAATTATTTGTACCTGATCTCAGATCAGTTTAATTAATTTGTACACATTTCGTGACACATTTATATAATAAAAAGGAAGAGATGTAGGCTATTTAAAAGTCTCTTATTGTTCTGATTAATCGAGTTGTCTATAAAACGAACAAAACAACCCTACAATTTAATAAAATAACACATATTATAAAGATAGACAAAATTAAATGCATTAAATTGTTTAAAGCTTCAATTAAACATTAGCAGTGTGTGTGTAAAAGGTGTTTTCATGTGTGTTTCTGCTTGTAATTACACTGTTCTGACCAGCAGAGGTCGCCAGAGTGGCGCTGAGAATCAGTGAATCAGTTCATGAAGCAAGTGATTCAATTGATTCAAAGCATCATAAAGCTTTTTTTCTCCAATTGCCAGAGCTTAGTCATCCATAACACAGTGATTTAAAATCAGCGATTTTTTTTTAAAACATACATTTTTTATGTTTGACTTGTGCTGGATGTAACTTTTTTGCTCTACTAAAGCATAAAAGTACCCTAATATGTTTGCAGATATTTATGAAACATGCTAAGTTCACATACTCATTTCTCTGAAAAACACTTCTAGGCTACAGCCAGTTATTCTACTTATTATTTTACTCATTCCGTGTGGTCAGTCGGTTGTTGTTTTGGTCTGTGTGACTCCGCCCACTTCCAGTTCAGCCAATAGTGTTTCGACACCCGGGTTGCCAGTTGACGGAAAACACAGCCTTGGAAACGAACAAACAAACTGGGTCAGAGATTGCAGATTCCACACAATCTATAAAAAGCCTCGATATCCATCTATAAATCTCTATGAACGAGAGCATATTAAAACGCGGATAAACTCACTGACGAGTAACTTACTCACTCAGTGTGTAAATCTCCTCGGCTTTCGTTGTCAATCGCGCTCGTTTCTGTTGCACGTCCTCAATCTGGCAACCTGCGTGAGCGTGGAGTCTGAGGAGGCGGGGAACAACGATCTCTGATTGAATCTGGACTGCAGTACCGACTTCTACCACTAGTTGGTGCTCTTACAGACTGCACCTTTAAGTCAATGTAATCTTTCTCTTCTATTATATGCATTTTAATATCTGGTTGTTGGATCAGAAGGTCGATGTGCTCAGTCGTCTCACACACACACACACACACACACACACACACACACACACACACACACACACACACACACACACACACACACACACACACACACACACACACACACACACACACACACACACACACACACACACACACACACACACACACACACACACACACACACACACACACACACACACACACACACACACACACACACACACACACACACACACACACACACACACACACACACACACACACACACACGTGATCAGACCAATCAGAACCAGAAGGATCAGTGAGTAATAGTACATTGATTTGTTCCTATTCAAGCTACAGGCTTTCTGTGCGCTGGTTACAAACTAAAGTCTCTGCTTTTCTTTTAACATTTGCTGCATATTGTCATATATCAGTGATATAAGTTAGTTTCTCTATATGTAATGATAGCAGTGTGTAGATATGACCATATAATGCAGAGTTAGCGAGTATTTAATCATATTCATGAGAGGAGCATGCTGGGAAGTTTTCAAAGTTGAAAATATACCAACATTTACTCTTCATCAGTCCATAAATAAAATGATATTTGCGTAACAGAAAGGCTATAAATTACACACCTTCTTAGTTCTTTTTAAATGGCAGATTTATATTTAAAAAAAATGTAATTGTAAATTAAAATATAAATATATTCATACTTGGGTTGATCTAATTTACTTCATTAACTGTCATACTTCAAAACCTTTTGAGCTTTTTGCAAGCGAAAGTTTAATGGCGGAAAACAAACGATTCTCCCATTTCATATGTTTTGTTCCTTTAGTATGAAGGTAATATGATGCCATAAAGAGTCGCATGCGCAGGGTAAGATCTGTGGAACTGTACATAAGTTTGCAAGCGTAAATTAAAGGGAAATGTCTAAGCCATGTATGTGTAAACAGGCCTCGCTCAGGAAGAGGAGGGCGGGGCCACCTTCATCATGTAGCCAATCAGATGAGCTCCTCGCTGACTCTCGATTTACTCTTATCTGATTGGTTCAATAAACACGCCAGTCGCCAGAACACATCTTTATCTTCATTTGGCTCAGCATCGTTCTCGTTGCCGAAATGGTACTTTTAATGCACATTATCTTAATTATGATAAATAAATAAATAAATAAATCATGATTGCTTAATAAGCTGTGCATCATTAGGCTGACTATATCAGTTCATGGTGAATTTCAAGCTGGTGTGTTAATAAAGAAAATGTCTGTGTATTCAGTGCATGTCTCCTCCTCCTCCTCCTCCTCTTCATCGTCCTCCTCTTCCTCCTCCTCCTCCTCCTCATCTTATTCATCCTCCTCCTCCTCTTCATCCTCCTCATCCTCCTCCTCTTCATCCTCCTCCTCCTCCTCATCCTCCTCCTCTTCCTCCTCCTCCTCTTCCTCATCCTCCTCCTCTTCATCCTCCTCCTCCTCCTCCTCCTCACCCTCCTCCTCCTCATCCTCCTCCTCTTCCTCCTCCTCCTCTTCCTCATCCTCCTCCTCTTCATCCTCATCCTCCTCCTCACCCTCCTCATCCTCCTCCTCCTCCTCCTCCTCCTCCTCTTCCTCATCCTCCTCCTCTTCATCCTCCTCCTCATCCTCCTCCTCATCCTCCTCATCCTCCTCCTCCTCTTCCTCCTCCTCCTCTTCCTCCTCCTCCTCCTCTTCATCCTCCTCCTCATCCTCCTCTTCATCCTCCTCCTCCTCTTCCTCCTCTTCCTCATCCTCCTCCTCTTCATCCTCCTCCTCCTCTTCCTCCTCCTCCTCCTCTTCATCCTCCTCCTCCTCCTCCTCCTCCTCCTCTTCCTCCTCATCCTCCTCCTCCTCCTCCTCCTCCTCCTCCTCAGGCCCTGATATCAGTGTGTACTGTTGATGCTGCTGAATGGAGGTCTAGTATCTGCACTACTGCATGCAGAATTTCACCTGTCAATTACTCATGGGTGATTCTAGTTTTTTTTTTTTTTACTAAAATTAGTTAATATTTTTTCCTATTCAGAGAATACTGCATCATGGAAAAATTAACAATAACATTAAAGTGTCAGCACTACACGCTTCATCCCTTAATAAAATGTTAATAATAATGTACATATCTGATAAGGTATGCTATGGTCACACAGGTTTGTTTACGTGTTAAACTCATGGTTGACGATCATGTCCCTTCCCACTCACCGTACATACTAACTTTAGCTAGCCATAATTTTTTTCTCATGTTGAATTGAAGAGAAAGAGAGAAATGTAGAGATGGTCCTCACTGCAGAACACGAAATCCAGGGGGAGGAGTTGGATCCAGATACAACTCCTCCCACCTTGCATATCTCCACCCCCTGATCCCTAAACCTACCAATCTCCACCCCTTAAGTCTGGATCCAACTCCTCCCACTGGATGACGTGTACTGCAGTGAGGTGTTACTGAATTTTAACGAAGGGAAAAATGTTTTTGAAGATTAAAGAGTTGAGAAAGACAAAACTTCTGAACAATTTTGTTTTAATGAAAAATAGTTATCAGAGAGAAAAAATATGTGATAAGTTAATTGTTCCAATGTAAATAAACATACATTAATTTGATAATACAACTTCACATTAAACTGTAACGAGTATTCAGGATTTAGATCAAATATTAAGAAACTTCAACCCTTCTAATAATATAATAAGTTAAACTGGTTCTGTGGATCAGAAGGTCAATGTGCTCAGTCGTAACAGAGGCTGCACATTTCACGAACACACGTGATCAGACCAATCATCACATTGTAAGAACCAGAAGGATCAGCGAACGAAAGTACATTGATTTGTTCCTATTCAAGCTACAGGCTTTCTGTGCGCTGGTTACAAACTAAAGTCTCTGCTTTTATTTTAACATTTGCTGCATATTGTCATATATCAGTGATATAAGTTAGTTTTTACTATTTGTAATGACTGTGGTGTGTTTATATTAACATATAATGCAGAGTTAGCAAGTATTTAATCATATTCATGAGAGGAGCAATCTGGGAAGTTTTCATTGGTCGGCTCCTCAACCCTTTACCCTTTACTGGACAAAACGTGGTCACGTGACTAAAGCTCCAGGAAGTTTTCCAAGCACCTCATTAATATTCATGAGCACGCCTCCGCCATAGTAGGCTAGTCGAGGGCGCTGAACCGAGCAGCGTGATTTATATCTCCATGGCTGCTCTTTTAGTTAGAAAATGCTGCGGAATCTTCGTGTGTTGTTCGTCTGCGCGCTATTAGTCTTCTTCTCTGTGTTCTACATATTTAATCAGCTGGTGTCGTCACTGGAGAGCGCGAATCAACAGGCGCGAGCGCAGCGGACACGCGCAGCGGATCCAGGCCTGAGTGAGCGCGCGCACGATGACAGGTATGTAAACAAAACAACCTCACAACAACACTACACACATTTACTGCACTAACTACCTCACGACAATACAGGATTCAGCTCATAAATACTGGACTCGTTATGTGAAATCTTTAAAGTATCTTTAAATGACTGGGCAGTCGTTATAAATAAGGGAATTCTCAACGAAAGCAGCCTTTAGAGTAATTTAGCCCGGCTATTGCTTATTTCAGGCAGTTTTGTCAATTTTAACAATTATTTGTGATGGATTTCTGGTCATTTAGCCTTATTGTGTGCTGATGGATATTAATTTGGTCACGCTGACGTTTCTTCTGCTTAACTTCGGCTAATATCTACTTAATATTCATAAGCTTCGTTTATAATAGTAGCCGTCCATTCGCCCGCCCACCGGTCTGCCTCTCCGCCAATCAGTGACGCCTACTGGGTGAACGTCATGTTACGTAATTAATAATATGTGCGAGTCAGGTCATCTCGAGTTCATTCTGACAGAGGTGTGGAACAGTTCCCCTTAAAGACAGTTTAAGAGTTTATTATTATTATCCTCATTACTTGTGGTGTATTCACAGCTGAATGAGTTAACAGTGATTTTGATGTTCTTCTTGTTGTTAGTACAAGTGTGTTCATTAGTTTAGATGCCCTCCACATATGATGGCTGAACAGGATCAGTATCTGTCAGGTTATAGGCCGGTTGTTAATGCGTCTCTGACTGAACCCCGTCTCTGATCATGAAGAGCCTGTTTGTGTGCCTCAGGTGTGACTCGGGCTCGGCCTCTCGCTGGGAGCCGTACGGGACTCTCCCCGTGTGCCGAAGACACTGCGTTACGGACCCGGCTCTTAGGTAGGGTCTCGATGGGTCTGTGTGTGTGTGTGTGTGTGTGTGTGTATGTGTAGCTGGACGGGGTTTGCAGAACCAGATCCATGTGATCGTACATCATTCCCAGCGGGTGCTGACCTCTGACCTGTGTGCTGACCTCTGACCTGTGTGCTGACCTCTGGCCTGTGTGCTGACCTCTGACCTGTATGCTGACCTCTGACCTGTGTGCTGACCTCTGGCCTGTGTGCTGACCTCTGACCTGTATGCTGACCTCTGACCTGTGCTGTTGGCCTGTGTGCTGACCTCTGACCCCTGGCCTGTGCTGTTGGCCTGTGTGCTGACCTCTGGCCTGTGTTCTGACCTCTGACCTGTGCTGTTGGCCTGTGTGCTGACCTCTGACCTCTGGCCTGTGCAGGTCCGGCTGGGATCCGGTGGGGCTGGCTGTGGTGGCCTGTGGCTCTCGTCTGGAGGAGACGCTGACGATGCTGAAGTCCGCTGTGCTCTTCAGCCGCAGAGATCTGCACTTTCACATCTTCGCAGAGGACGAGCTGCATGCCGGCTTCACACACGCCGTGAGACACACACACACACACACACACACACACACACACACACACACACACACACACACACACTCTGGCTCTTCATACGCAGGGTTTTAAATGAACACTCGCCAAATGTGGGTAAAGATCAGGGCTGTGTTTCCCGAAAACTTCTTAACGCTGCGTGGTTCTTAAGTTACACCTTAAAGGTCCCATGACATGCTACTTTTTGTAGGCTTTAATATAGTCCTTAGTGGTCCCTAGTACTGTATCTGAAATCTCTTTCCAAAAATTCAGCCTCGGTGCAGAATTATAGCCACTACAAGCCAGTCCCAGAATGAGCTTCCTTCAGACAGGCCGTTTCGGTGTCTGTAGCTTTAAATACTAATGAGGAGGAGAAAGGCAGCGCAAGGTGGAGGGTGGGTGTGGCCTTGACCATCTTGCGCAACGGTAACGTGGCGTGCATGTTTACGTTGGATATAGCAATGGCACGAAGACACGCAGTCTTTCAAGCATTTCAGTTTGACCCAGAATCTGATCCAGATGGAGAAGCAACGGATGAAGAAGTTGCAACTCAGCGGCTCCAGCAGGACGTTTCCGAATGGTTAGTTTAAAATATTATGTCTGGATACGGTACTTTATTCGGATGGTTTACAGTTATCATCATGTAGCTAACGCTAACCTACTGTTGCCTTTTCATGAGAGATCTGTAACGTCTGTAATTTATCTTATTACAATTACATCAAGCTCTGCGATCTTGAAATGCGGATATCGCGCGCGCCATATAACCATATAACGCCATATAACCATATAACAGGAAAACGGTTATCCAAATAACAAAGACGTGTACAACACTCGCGTTACAGTGTGTGTATTCACACACATAAACTGCATAGCTGCATAGCTAATATTACAGCCACATTCTACGTGTAACAATCTAGGTAACCATAAACAGTAAAGCAACACACTTATATATCATTAGTTGACTTACTTGTCTGAGGTGTGTAGCTGAGCCAAAGAGAGTGATCCAGACTTTAGTTTCAGACGTTCAGCAAGCCCAGCTCTGTATTGACCCTTCGGTGTTCATTTGTACATCCAATTATTGAGCAATTGTTATGCTTCGCTCGCTCAAAAGCCATGATATCTCTCATGGACAAACTAAAATCGCGCGCGCGCGTTCCTACTTCCTAGCGCATTTTCTCATGGGCGGAAAATATTCTCTGGGCGGGCAAAGCAGAGAAAGGGGAGGTAACATTTCCTCCTTATGACGTCATAAGGAGGAGATTCAAGATCAGCGCGTATGAGCCTCCATTTTCTCAAAGGCAGAGAAAGATAGCAAAAGCTCGATTTACACCGATTGAAATTTTTAGAAACTTGGGGACCATATACAGGCTAGGGGAACTCATATTAATGTTAAAAAACCTCAGAAAGTGAAAATTTCATGTCATGGGACCTTTAAGCTGTACCTTATCATTAGTACATGTTTCCCGAAACGTTCTTAGTTAAGTACACCTTCTGTAAGTCATACGTTCGGAAGGTTGGTCTGGACCACTCTTAACTTCACCTTATCACTGTTGCAGGTCTATATGAATATAACTCTGAAGTTTTAATACACCCAGACAGTGTTCAGTTAGGCTAATTCAAGTGTTTTCATGCAAAGAATAAAATTGTCATTATATGGATTGTTGTTAGATTTTTAATTAGATTATCCAAAGGTACATCAGCTGCCGAACCATTAAAGAGATTCAAGAGATTCAAAACTCACTGATTAAACCCTTTTTGATCACTGCCGAGCACCGTACTTAAGATGTACACTTTTATTACTGAAATGCTGGAAAGTATTTACAAGAACAATATTTCATCGCAGCTCCACCTCAGCGAACAAACATGGGAAAGAGAAGAAAGCACATAAACATTTGAAATGGTTATTATGGCAGCAATACATAGTTCCCACAGGCCAATTCATGTCACGTGACCTCCCCGGAGACGCCATCTTTGAGGGCATAAGCTGCTGTGTTTACAAAGTTTTAACATAGACAGTATAGAGTTTTACAAGCAAATTTCGAATATTTCTTTCTATTTATAATGTTACGAAAATCATGAAGAGACAAAGTGACAGAGATTATAAAGAGACTCTATTAACACAAGACAGAGAGAGGTACAATGCAAACATTTCAGTCATAAATGGTGTGGATCCGTATGCGCTAAACTGAGCACTGATTTTGCAGCTTTGCCTCAGATACAGTATTATCCATGTGTACCATTATCTGGTATTGGCTAGGAGTTTTAACACATGTGAGCAATTCCGAGGCTGGAAATATGTGCATGAATATGAATATACACGGCATGAAAATAAACAAAACTCGCGTGCAAATTAATTAATCTAACGGTTAATGCGGAACTACTTTATACGCGGGTTCTTTAGGGACATAATCTGAGATTGCAAGGCTGGAATGTGTGTGTGTGTGTGTGTGTGTGTGTGTGTGTGCGTGTGGCAGAGTGAGAGAGAGAGTCGCGGGCGCGATCGAACAGTGGAAACAATGTTGTTTTTGTATGTTTTTAATACCTCGTCATTTTGTATACAGGACATCATTCAAACTGCAAAGTGTTAACTTATATTTGTGTACACTCGCAATAAAACACAACAAATTCTTGCGTGTTTTGAGGGAGTTTCTTTCCTGTTTATCCTCGCCAGCCATAACCTCCATCGTTGTTCTGACGCTTAACGTTAGTCATCTCACATTCATGAAGTCTAATGACGGGTATACTGTAAAATCCAAATTTAACTGAACCTCCGGCACGATTTGAACATCCATTGACCCAGCAGGAGATGACCATTTTCACTTTGTATCACGAAATTAACTATTTTCAGCTTCTTCTTCTAATGTTCTGCCCACAGCATGCCCACAGAAATGGCGCCGGGTTGGCAAATGCCCGTATGTTGTGACGTCATGTAGGAACTATGTATATATGATACAAATTTAAAATATGTAGGCTAGGCTATTATAGGCTATTATAGTTTGGATTATTTTTTATAATATCCCATGAGTCCTAATAAATGCAATTTCAACTATTTCTGAAGTGATTATTTTATAAAGAACAGCACTTTCTAGCATAACGCAGTGAAGCAGTGCCTGAAGGGATATCTTTAGCAGCTTCCTGAGGTATAGTTCAGGGGAACACAACTAGACATGGTATACCTTCAGTTAAGTTACACCTTAAGAGTCTTCGTAGCGCTAAGAGACAACGCTATCGGGAAACCCAGCCCAGCTGTGGCGGGTCACGCTGTCAGATCACCAGCCGGGCCTGTTACTGGTTCTGTTCTCCTGTGCTGGGGAGTATGAGTCTGACTGTGCTGGGGAGTCTGACTGTGCTGGGGAGTATGAGTCTGACTGTGCTGGGGAGTATGAGTCTGACTGTGCTGGGGAGTATGACTGTGCTGAGGAGTATGAGTCTGACTGTGCTGGGGAGTATGAGTGTGCTGGGGAGTATGAGTCTGACTGTGCTGGGGAGTATGAGTGTGCTGGGGAGTATGAGTCTGACTGTGCTGGGGAGTATGAGTCTGACTGTGCTGGGGAGTATGAGTGTGCTGGGGAGTATGAGTCTGACTGTGCTGGGGAGTATGAGTGTGCTGGGGAGTATGAGTCTGACTGTGCTGGGGAGTATGAGTGTGCTGGGGAGTATGAGTCTGACTGTGCTGGGGAGTATGAGTCTGACTGTGCTGGGGAGTATGAGTCTGACTGTGCTGGGGAGTATGACTGTGCTGGGGAGTATGAGTCTGACTGTGCTGGGGAGTATGACTGTGCTGGGGAGTATGAGTCTGACTGTGCTGGGGAGTATGAGTCTGACTGTGCTGGGGAGTCTGACTGTGCTGGGGAGTATGAGTCTGACTGTGCTGGGGAGTATGAGTCTGACTGTGCTGGGGAGTATGAGTCTGACTGTGCTGGGGAGTATGAGTCTGACTGTGCTGGGGAGTATGACTGTGCTGGGGAGTATGAGTCTGACTGTGCTGGGAGTATGAGTCTGACTGTGCTGGGAGTATGAGTCTGACTGTGCTGGGGAGTATGACTGTGCTGGGGAGTATGAGTCTGACTGTGCTGGGGAGTATGAGTCTGACTGCTGGGGAGTATGACTGTGCTGGGGAGTATGACTGTGCTGGGGAGTATGAGTCTGACTGTGCTGGGGAGTATGAGTCTGACTGCTGGGGAGTATGACTGTGCTGGGGAGTATGAGTCTGACTGTGCTGGGGAGTATGA
Organism: Leuciscus leuciscus; assembly: GCF_965113295.1. NCBI lineage: Eukaryota > Metazoa > Chordata > Actinopteri > Cypriniformes > Leuciscidae > Leuciscus > Leuciscus leuciscus. The sequence goes on from NC_138724.1 coordinate 31,375,294, forward strand.
GTCTGACTGTGCTGGGGAGTATGAGTCTGACTGTGCTGGGGAGTATGAGTGTGCTGGGGAGTATGAGTCTGACTGTGCTGGGGAGTATGAGTATGACTGTGCTGGGGAGTCTGACTGTGCTGGGAGTATGAGTATGACTGTGCTGGGGAGTCTGACTGTGCTGGGAGTATGAGTCTGACTGTGCTGGGAGTATGAGTCTGACTGTGCTGGGGAGTATGAGTCTGACTGTGCTGGGGAGTATGAGTCTGACTGTGCTGGGGAGTCTGACTGTGCTGGGGAGTATGAGTCTGACTGTGCTGGGGAGTATGAGTCTGACTCTGCTGGGAGTATGAGTCTGACTGTGCTGGGGAGTATGAGTCTGACTGTGCTGGGGAGTATGAGTCTGACTGTGCTGGGGAGTATGAGTCTGACTGTGCTGGGGAGTCTGACTGTGCTGGGGAGTCTGACTGTGCTGGGGAGTATGACTGTGCTGGGGAGTATGAGTCTGACTGTGCTGGGGAAGCTTGTGTAAGTCAAATCTGTGCAGATTTAGCTTGAAGTGTTTGAAGATTTAGATTAATCTGCTGATATCTGCTATCTTGAACACACACGTCACTAGGCAACACATAACGGTGCACTTGTTCATTTGCATTGAAGCAACAGCGAAGATTAAAAAGCATTTGGTGAGCAGAAACAAACTGATATCTTCCAGCATTAATGGAGACGCTGCTGTGGTGTGTGTGTGAGCGTCAGCACAGAGATCATCTCACACTCATGTTCCTCATTTACACTTACAGGGATAGCTCACCCAGAAATTATATTCTGTCATCATTTAGCCTACACACAACACTGCAAAACAAGCTTTTCTTACTCAGTGTTCGCGTGTGTGTGTGTGTGTGTGTGTGTGTGTGTGTGTGTGTGTGTGTGTGTGTGTGTTGCAGCTGGACTCGTGGCCTCGCAGGTTTCGCTCCAGGTTCCTCTACAGTGTGTATCCCGTCAGCTTCCCCAGCGAGAACGCCAGAGAGTGGAGGAGACTCTTCAAGCCCTGCGCTGCTCAGAGACTCTTCATCCCTGTGAGACCACACACACACACACACACACACTCGCGCACACACACACACACACACACACACACACACACACACTTCATCAGGCTTTATTAATATTATAATATATGTAGAGCATTTATTTGAAATATAATCTTTTGTAACATTATAAATGTCACTTTTGATCACTGTAATGCATCCTTGCTGAAATTAATTAAATTGTCTTAATTCTTACTGACCTCAAACTTTTGAACGGTAGTGTTTAATGTTGCAAAATATTCTATTTTAAATAAATGCTGTTCTTTTGAACTTTCTATTCATCAAAGAATCCTGAGAAAGGTTTTCAACACTGATAATAATCCTAAATGTTTGTTGATCATCAGATCATCATATTAGAGTGATTTGTGAAGGATCATGTGACACTGAAGACTGGAGTAATGATGCTGAACATCAGCTTTGATCACAGGAATAAATTACACTTTACTATATATTCACATAGACAACAGATGATTTACATTACAATAATATTACACAATATTACTGTATTTTTAATAAAATGAATGCAGTGTTGGTGAGCAGAAGGGCTTCCTGTAAAAACAGTAAAACTCTTCCCGATCCCAGCCGTTTGGGCGGCGGTGTAGATGAAGCAGGAGTGCTTTCAGGCTCAGAGTGTAAAACAGGCTTCAGGTCTGAGAGGAATAAACTCTTCCTCCTGGATAGATGTGTTCTCAGCTGGAGATGTGTGGCTTCACCCACAGTGAGTGTGATGATGACTGAGGTTTGATCTCCTCAGCTGGATAGATGTGTTCTCAGCTGGAGATATGTGGCTTCACCCACAGTGAGTGTCATGATGATCTCCTCAGCTTGAGCTGAGACTGAAACTCATTTGTCTGCGACTCTTTGAAGTTCACGTTTCGAATCCAGAGCAGAACATTTTCCTCCTGAGTGTCTGTGAAGAGACCGGCCTGCTTTACCAGCGGATGTTTTATTAGATTTTATTTTATTTTATTTATTTATTATTTTATATATATATATATATATATATATATATATATATATATAATATTATTATTATTATTATTATTATATTATAAAAAAAATTTCAGCTGATTTTTAACAATTATTTTTTATTTTAATTATTTATTTCAGCTGTTGTTTTTTATTATTATTTGTTTTTATTATTTCTCAGCTGATTTTTTTATTATTTATTTCTCAGCTGATTTTTTATTTTTTATTTTTTTTTATTTCTCAGCTTATTTTTATTTATTTATTTATTAATTAATTATTTTTATTTAATTTGATTATTATTATTGATTTTTGTATTATTATTTTTTCATCATTTCTCAGCTGATTTAAAAAAAAAATTCTCAGCTTATTTTTATTATTATTATCATTATTTATTTCTCAGCTGATTTTTTTGAATTATTTGTACTTCTTCTGCTGATTATGTGTTGTGTGTCAGCTGATTCTGCAGCATGTGGACTCTGTGCTGTACGTGGACACAGATGTGCTGTTCCTGCGCGCGGTGGAGGACGTGTGGCGGCTCCTGGAGGGCTTTAACCAGACCCATGTGGCGGCGATGGCCCCCGAACACGAGGAGCCGCGCATCGGCTGGTACAACCGCTTCTCCCGACACCCGTACCACGGCCACACCGGCCTCAACTCCGGCGTCATGCTCATGAACATGACTCGCATCAGACACACACACTTCAAGGTCAGAGACTCCTGTGATGAACACGACACACATCAGACACACACACACTCACACACACACACTTCAAGGTCAGGAACACCTGTGACGAACACGACTCGCATCAGACGCACACACACACACACACTTCAAGGTCAGGAACACCTGTGATGAACACAATTCGCATCAGACACACACACACTCACACACACACACTTCAAGGTCAGGAACACCTGTGACGAACACGACTCGCATCAGACGCACACACACACACACACACACACACACACACTTCAAGGTCAGGAACACCTGTGATGAACACAATTCGCATCAGACACACACACACTCACACACACACACTTCAAGGTCAGGAACACCTGTGATGAACACAATTCGCATCAGACACACACACACACACACACACACACACACACACACACACTTCAAGGTCAGGAACACCTGTGATGAACACAATTCGCATCAGACACACACAGACACACACACACACACACACACACACTTCAAGGTCAGGAACACCTGTGACGAACACGACTCGCATCAGACGCACACACACACACACACACACACACACACACTTCAAGGTCAGGAACACCTGTGATGAACAAGACTCGCATCAGACACACACAGACACACACACACACACACACACACACACACTTCAAGGTCAGGAACACCTGTGATGAACAAGACTCGCATCAGACACACACAGACACACACACACACACACACACACACACACACTTCAAGGTCAGGAACACCTGTGATGAACAAGACTCGCATCAGACACACACACACACACACACACACACACACTTCAAGGTCAGGAACACCTGTGATGAACACGATTCGCATCAGACACACACAGACACACACACACACACACACACACACACACACACACACACACACACACACACACACACACTTCAAGGTCAGGAACACCTGTGACGAACACGACTCGCATCAGACACACACACACACACACACACACACACACACACACACACTTCAAGGTCAGGAACACCTGTGACGAACACGACTCGCATCAGACACACACACACACGCACACACACCAGTGATGCGCGGGTTGATCCGAAATGAGCGGTTACCCGCGGTTACGAGTCATCCAAAAATTTTGTAATGATATTCGGGTCGCGGTCGGTCGGGTCGTTTGATGCCAATTAAACCTTTGTAATTTATATAGTACTAGAGAGCATATGAGCGGAGTGGAGCAGTGAGAATCTCCCCCGCTCATCAGGCCGCTCCGCTCATCATCGCTCCGCGCTCAACGCAGTTTGCTCCGCGCTCCACTCAAATCGCCCCCCGCTCGCTCCAAAAAAGGAAAAAACATCTACATGTATATCACTGTTAGCTTAGACCACAGCCTTACCTCCTAAAGAACTAATGAGCAACAACAACATTTTTCAAATAGAAATGTTTTATTTTAAATTACAAATTAGGCCTATGTAAGAAGGAATATAGCCTACACAAAGTCCTGTAAAATTAAACGAATAAATGGGCCTAATAATATAAATAACAATAATATAAACAAAAATATAGCCTACATAATTTTAAAAGTAAATTTACTATTAGGCCAGAATTTAAGTTAACTTTTGCAACGCGCACGATTAAAATTGAAATGGGCTTATATCCATTGTACACACAAACTGCTGTAAAATAAAACGAATAAATGGGCCTAATAATATAAATAAAATTTATATAAACAAAAATATAAAAATATATGCTTAAACGTTTTAAAAGTAGGCTAAATTAACTATTAGGCCAACATTCTTATAACTGAACTTGTGCGCAGCGCGCAGGATTAAAATTTAAATGGGCTTGTATCAATTGTTTGAATATTATGCTGTATTTAATTTACACTTTGTTACAAGTTACCGTATTCAGTTTGCTAACCTTTTGCTTTCTTCCCAGCATGTTCACATAGCACACTGCATGTTTTCGAGAGATGTGTCTTTTGAGATTCCAAAATGAATCTTTACTGACTGAAACGATGTCTCCACATTCGTTTTCTTCTACCACATTATAGTTAGTTTTATATTATAGTACACCTGTATGACTTCTTATTTTCCTTTTTGAAGTAGCCTACTTTTTTAACTCCATTATTGAGCCGAGTTTTGACTGAAAATAGAATCCATCTTGCAGTCATCAACAGTAGACTGAGTCAGGCTTGACTGAGCATGCTTCAGAATCGTGCTGTGCTCCATCCTTTTAAAAATGCCGCTCTGCGCTCTGTCCAAGATCCGCCCGCTCGCTCCCGCTCCACTCCGCTCACATGCAATTTTCTATGAAATACATAGGCCTACACTTTATTGGCTGAATAACTGGCGCGAAGATGACGCACGAGCTCAGTCGAGCTCAGGTAGAGATGGAGGCGGCAAGAGAAAAGGTGAAGACTGGGGAGTGGAAGCTCCGCAAATAGGCCTACACAAACAGAAAGAGCAAAGTGTGGGAGACATTTGCCGAAATAATGAAAGATGATGACCAAAGTGCTGGCTATGTGTACTTCTTGCTATGCATTTACTACTTTTAAAAAATGCGGGTCAGGAAGCGGGTCAGGTACAATATTTTCTTCTTCTTTTTTTTGCGGTCCGAGTTGCGGGCGGGTTAGTTGAAAACGTCGGTCGGGTGCGGGTTGTTTATACATTGACCCGCGCATCACTGACACACACACACACACACTTCAAGGTCAGGAACACCTGTGATGAACATGACTCGCATCAGACACACACACACACACACACACACACACACACTTCAAGGTCAGGAACACCTGTGATGAACATGACTCGCATCAGACACACACACACACACACACACACACACACACACTTCAAGGTCAGGAACACCTGTGATGAACATGACTCGCATCAGACACACACACACACACACACACACACACACACTTCAAGGTCAGGAACACCTGTGATGAACATGACTCGCATCAGACACACACACACACACACACACACACACACACACACACACACACACACACACTTCAAGGTCAGGAACACCTGTGATGAACATGACTCGCATCAGACACACACACACACACACACACACACTTCAAGGTCAGGAACACCTGTGATGAACATGACTCGCATCAGACACACACACACACACACACTTCAAGGTCAGGAACACCTGTGATGAACATGACTCGCATCAGACACACACACACACACACACACACACACACACACACTTCAAGGTCAGGAACACCTGTGATGAACATGACTCGCATCAGACACACACACACACACACACACACACTTCAAGGTCAGGAACACCTGTGATGACATTATTAAAGGGTCATGAAACCCTTAACCAGATTTTCTGAGATTGTAACAGAGGTGTGTGTGTTGAACACCATTGAAGACGATGTTAGCATCTGTTAGATTTAATAGTCGGGGGAAAATGGTTAAAGTTTTTTTCCGCTATTTTCATCTTCCGGGTTTAAACTCTTCATCTTGTCCACGTCACAGGCTGTGGCAGAGCACTATAGTACTCTCATGACTCATCGGTGTCTCATAATTATTCATGTGACTGAGTTTTCTTATCCAATGAGAAGACACTTGCTCTTAATTATAAATTATAATTAATAATTAATAATTAATTTCATGGTGCAAAAGTTCCAGTGCATCTTTCCCTGTGATGCTGCCAGGGCTGGACTCCGGCCATCAACCACGGACACATCTAAACTATGTGTGTGTACCTGAGACCTGCCGTCAGAGTCTAAAATGGAGAGTGACTCACAGGGTCGCAAGACGATGTAAAGTACATGCATCTGATGAGTTTTATCGAGTTGATGTCAATAGCGCGCGCTCTCTGTAGGCATATTCATATTTTGCCGCTATGTGGAAAAACTCCTGCAAAATGCGCCGGCGCGTTTGTCGACCCCAGAGGATTAACTTTAGCCTAACCATAAATTGTGATTATATATATGATCACTGACATCAAGACGGCGCTGCGGTGGTGGAGTCCATGCAGGAGGAGCAGCGTTTGGCACTGCGTCGCTTCTCAGCGCGAGCTGTGTGTGTGGAGAAGCCCATTCCCACCTCTATCCTGATCGTTTTCAATACTCGCAATTCCAACTCCTGACTCGCTACTGTGGTTTTGATGAAACAAGATGTATTGTATACTGCCAAGGGCGTGGTGAGCTGGAACCTGCTTACGTCACCTGCCACCGCAAACATCCAATAGGAAAATTCAACTGCAGTAGCCACCGTTCAACCTGAAGAGGGCAGCACTCAGACGTTTTTACACCATATATTGTAGAATTAAAACACTTTATACCCAAATGTCAAAAAAGTTACTCGAATCAATGAACTGCACTAATAAAGCCCCATTCTTACAGATCCTTAACTAAAAAAAGTTGGTTTAGGGTTTAGTTACCCTTTAAGCAGAACATTTATTATTTTCAAATATATGCATTGCCATTTATATAAACAAATATATATTTTATAATGACATAATTAAACATGTACATTTATATGTTTTAAATACAATTATGATTACTGTAGGCTAATATGTGTAGCAGGGCATTCAGTTACTTTTGAAAGGACAAAAATAAGGTGTCAGTGTGTTTCATTAGACTTTAACTTTGCCAACTATAAAGAACATATCTAGCATTTCCTCACGTTTTACCACTGATCTTTTAGTGACCGGCGGCGATATGCATGAGCCACTGGAGATGACAGTTTCCCCCCCAAATTCTAAATTCTTACATTCGTTTCTATGTGTGTGTGTGTGTGTGTGTGTGTGTTTGTGTGTGAGGATGTCCAGCAGATGGCGCTGTTGCTCTTCTCAGAGGGAGCGATGTGTTGCTCATTACTGAAGTGCTTTACTCGTTCATTTATTTGTCACTCGTGAGACTGAGCAAGAGGGATTATCATTATACAAACATGCACTCAGATGATTGATCAGCTGGACTGATGAACAGGCTCAGAGATGAACAGTGTGTGTGTGTGTGTGTGTGTGTGTGTGTGTGTGTGTGTGTGTGTCACAGAATGACGTGGCAGCAGTGAGTCTGAAGTGGGCTGATCTACTGATGCCGCTGCTCAACAAGTACAAGCTCAACATCACCTGGGGAGACCAAGACCTGCTCAACATCATATTCCACTATAACCCAGGTACACAGGTCACATGATCACCGCATCCTCACCGGTACACAGGTCACATGACCACCGCATCATCATCACCAGGGACACGTTCAAGTTCAAAACGGTGCGCAACGTATTGCTACGGTTTCCGTGTTGAACGTGATGTGTCCTGGAAGCGGTGTGCACCGGTGTACAATGGGGTGTGAGATATGTTTTCTCTTGTTTGGTGGGTGTGTCAGAACTGCAGTCCAATCAGCAGCAACATGTATATAAAGCACACGGTATTAAAGTGAACTCGCACAATGGGTTCAAGGACAGTCATTTACAAATGTGTTCGATACGCAACAACTGAGGATATTAGAAGACATGTTTGTTGTAAGTTTTATTGTAAAAATATAGGATATCAACATATTATGTTGACTGTGTATAATTAAATTTGTATATATAAATACACACACATGCATGTATATATTTAAGAAATATTTGCATACATATACTGTATATATTTAGATATAATTTATATTATATATTAATATAATTTTTTTATATATAAATTACACATTTTTCTTAAATATATACAAGCATGTGTGTGTATTTATATATACAAATTTAATTATACACAGTACACAGACATATATTATGTAAACACAAACTTTTATTTTGGATGCGATTAATCGCGATTAATCTTTTGACAGCCCTACAACATAATGATGTAGTTGTTTATATTTTTAGCTTCATTGCAACTTGCAAGTGTATGACATTTGGTATAGAAATAAACAATGGTAATTAAAGGGATACTTCACCTCTGGGAAGATGAATGTGTATTTGAAATAGGTCATTTAAGTAGAAGAAATGTGAAGACATTTTTGAATTTGGAGCTTTCTAGACTGAGAAAAGCCAGAAAATGTATTTTTGGCTTATGTGGATGAAAGACAACAACTCCCAGTATGCACTTGCTTCGCTGCCCTAGGAGGCCACGCCTACCAGTAAGAGCGCGCAGTTGAACAACAAGGCTATTAGGCTAGCCTACGTGATGAGTTTGCCAGGGATTTAGAGATCGCCCAAAATGTCTTGGATTCGGCTTTTGCGTTCTACAGTCGCCATTCATGATGTTTACTGTGGCGAGCAGGACGAGGCTGAGGGGCGAGGGAGAACGGTGAGCAGGACGAGACTGAGGGGCGAGGGAGAACGGTGAGCAGGACGAGACTGAGGGGCGAGGGAGAACGGTGAGCAGGACGAGACTGAGGGGCGAGGGAGAACGGTGAGCAGGACGAGACTGAGGGGCGAGGGAGAACGGTGAGCAGGACGAGACTGAGGGGCGAGGGAGAACGGTGAGCAGGACGAGACTGAGGGGCGAGGGAGAACGGTGAGCAGGACGAGACTGAGGGGCGAGGGAGAACGGTGAGCAGGACGAGACTGAGGGGCGAGGGAGAACGGTGAGCAGGACGAGGCTGAGGGGCGAGGGAGAACGGTGAGCAGGACGAGGCTGAGGGGCGAGGGAGAACGGTGAGCAGGACGAGACTGAGGGGCGAGGGAGAACGGTGAGCAGGACGAGACTGAGGGGCGAGGGAGAACGGTGAGCAGGACGAGACTGAGGGGCGAGGGAGAACGGTGAGCAGGACGAGACTGAGGGGCGAGGGAGAACGGTGAGCAGGACGAGGCTGAGGGGCGAGGGAGAACGGTGAGCAGGACGAGACTGAGGGGCGAGGGAGAACGGTGAGCAGGACGAGGCTGAGGGGCGAGGGAGAACGGTGAGCAGGACGAGGCTGAGGGGCGAGGGAGAACGGTGAGCAGGACGAGACTGAGGGGCGAGGGAGAACGGTGAGCAGGACGAGACTGAGGGGCGAGGGAGAACGGTGAGCAGGACGAGACTGAGGGGCGAGGGAGAACGGTGAGCAGGACGAGGCTGAGGGGCGAGGGAGAACGGCGCGAGGCCGGTGGCGTCATTACTGAGACGCGCCGGGTCTTGCATCTCTCACGGAGGAGCGGGAATTTTCTTAGCAATGGTAAAACGCACATCAACCGATTACTTGTTTAGCGTTCATGTAAACACTACATTCAGATTCACCAATCGGAATGAATTCAGTTAGATTGAAACAAAAGGTGTGCATGTAAACAATGAATGGCGACCGCAGAACGCAAAAGCTGAATCCCGGACATTTTGAACGATCTCGCCCGCCGGACAAGTCCGGGAAAAGGAGGATGGTAACCCCTAATACTCAGCTTTCTCCTACTATTCAGCTTTCTCCACAGAACAACAGCCTGTTAGCTTAGCTTCCAAAGAAAGACGGCTGACACTGTGTACATTCTGTGAGTGAGATCCCCCTATGGGCGGGTTGAACACATGCGGGACAGCTCCTCCTACTGGCTGTAGTCTTTAGACTCTGGCCAGAAAATCCTCCGATGACGCAAAATGACGATTTTTGCGTCATCTGAGGATTTTTTCCAGACAAAAAATACAGAAATCTCTTGTCTCAGGGGGATATGAGGGTGGAAAGCATGGTAATTCGAAAATACTACAGGTTTTCTACTAATACAAAGCTTAATGCTAAATCCTGAAGTATCCCTTTAAGTGCTTTTCCTAAAAATGAGAAAGAAAATACAGGGTATTAAAACATGAACTACAAATAAAGTCAGTATGTGAGGCTAAATAGATGTGTTTTAGTCTGAGTTAGGTAAGATGTGTGCTTCAGTTTCAGCAATCCCTTCACTCCACTGGGATGTTCTCTTTTGTTCTGGGCGGCAAGTGCAGTAACTGTAACATCGGGCATATTTTGTAGTATTAAACACATATTTATACCGACTTCATCAGGCTCAGAAAATTCTTCACAAAGAACACAGAGAATGTCCTTCTCAGCTGCCGTAGTTGCAGCTCCTGCGTCATCAGAACAGTGTGTTCAACGCATCACCGTTTCTGTTTAAAAAACGTTGTGCAACGTTTTGTCGGGTCTGAACGCAGCCCAGGTACACAGGTCACATGATCACACGCATCATCACCAGGTACACAGGTCACATGATCACCACATCATCACCAGGTACACAGGTCACATGATCACCACATCATCATCACCAGGTACACAGGTCACATGATCACCACATCATCATCACCAGGTACACAGGTCACATGATCACCACATCATCATCACCAGGTACACAGGTCACATGATCACCACATCATCATCACCAGGTACACAGGTCACATGATCACCGCATCATCACCAGTATAGTGAGGTCATGCAACAACAATAGTACGGTAATGCACGTTTTTCTATATTGCACATTTTATACATGAATCATAAGATTTCAATTCTAAAATTTGAAATATTTATTACATGCATATTGTGAAAGAGAATGCTTATTGCTGGAATATATAATATAACTCAGAATAACATGCTCCCATAGTACTCTCAACACTGTTCACAGTAGAGCTTTCTGTGTGCATGACATACCCAGCTGTGTTTCTGTGTGTTAACTGCTCATAACTCACTGAGGTCAAGCAGTGTGACATCATTATTAATGCTCATTAGCAGACTGACTTCATTATATTAATGCGGTATACTCTACCAGTATACAGTTTTAAGGCGATATATACTCTCCCAGTATACAGTTTTAAGGCGGTATATACTCTCCCAGTAGGAATTAGTTTTAAGGCGGTATACCTTAAAGCGGTATTATGGGGATATATCTTAAGGCGGTATATCCCAGTAGTATACAGAATTAAGGCGATATATACACTCTCCCAGTAGGATCTAGTTTTAAGGCGGTATATCTTAAGGTGGTAATACGGAGATATATCTTAAGGCAGTATATCCCAGTAGTGTACAGAATTAAGGCGATATATACACTCTCCCAGTAGGATCTAGTTTTAAGGAGGTATATCTTAAGGTGGTAATACGGGGATATATCTTAAGGCAGTATATCCCAGTAGTATACAGAATTAAGGCGATATATACACTCTCCCAGTAGGATCTAGTTTTAAGGAGGTATATCTTAAGGTGGTAATACGGGGATATATCTTAAGGCGGTATATCCCAGTAGTATACAGAATTAAGGCGATATATACTCTCCCAGTAGTATCCAGTTTTAAGGCGGTATGTACTCTCCCAGTAGTATCCAGTTTTAAGGCGGTATGTACTCTCCCAGTAGTATCCAGTTTTAAGGCGGTATGTACTCTCCCAGTATGATCCAGTTTTAAGGTGGTATGTACTCTCCCAGTAGGATCCAGTTTTAAGGCGGTATGTACTCTCCCAGTAGGATCCAGTTTTAAGGTGGTATGTACTCTCCCAGTATGCAGTATGAAGCGCAGTGTCCCACTCTGAATCTCTCTCTCTGGATCCGCAGAGACTCTGCTGGTGTTCCCGTGCCACTGGAACTACCGGCCCGATCACTGCATCTATGGAAGCAACTGCCCCCCCGCCGAACGCCACGGCGCTTACATTCTCCACGGCAACCGCGGCGCTTACCATGACGACCGGCAGCCGGCGTTCAGAGCCGTTTATGAGGTCATCCAGCAGGTATGATCGGGTTATCATCGTTCACTAACTAATGCCAAATGTCTAATGTTAAAGTACTGAATACCTTAAAACCCTCAACTCCCCCAGAGGACATAGATTTCAAATTATAAGGCCTTTCGTTTCTTTTCTTTTCTTTTTTTTTCGTTACCTTTTTTTTTCCGCGTCTATTCTTACAGTATATTGTTGTTTTTCTGTGTTTTTTTTCCGTTTTTTTTATTTTAAATTTTTTTTATGATTTGTGTATTTTGTAAAATTTTTGTATGTAAATAAAATATGATAAATAAATAACTAATGTCTCTTCTGCTCAACATTTATTTGATCAAAAATACCGAAAAAATTGTGCAATATTATTATGATTTAAAACAGCGGTTTTCTATGTGGATATATAGTGACATGTAATTTATTCCTGTGATCAAAGCTGAATTTTCAGCATCAAATGAATGTTTCTTGATCATCAAATCATCATATTAGAGTGATTTGTGAAGGATCATGTGACACTGAAGACTGGAGTAATGATGCTGAGCATTCAGCTTTGATCACAGGAATACATTACACTTCACTATATATTCACATAGACAACAGATGATTTAAATCATAATAATATTTCACAATATTACTGTATTTTTCATCAAACTTCTTTTAAAAATATAAAACATTTTCTATAAATGATGGTATTTTTACTGTATTGTTGATCAAATAAATGCAGCCTTTTATTTAAAAAATGTAAAAATCTTAATTATTACAAACATTTGACTGGTAATGTTTAAAAAATACACATTTATTTATTAATATTTAAAATATTTATAAAAAAGAATAATAATAAAATGAAGAAAGAAACACACAACAAAATAACTTAAATATTAGCTAAAATTAAAATGTAAACAGAAAAGAAAAACTAGTTAAAAAGAATGAAATACCTGGCTGTGATCCATGGGCTTAAAGGGACGATGTGTAGGATCTTCTCCCATCTAGTGGTGAAATTGTATTTTGCATTCAGAGGAATATTGCTCTCCAGCGCCTCTCTCCAGCTGCGTGTTGCATCTACGGTAGCCGTCACGTACCATAAAGCTATGACAGGATGTCCTAATATCACTTCATCGAGTTCTACTGTCTGTCTTTAGCCGCGTTTCCACCGAAATTACCCGGAACAATTTGTACCAGGAACTTTTTTCCCAGGAACTTTTTTTGCCCCAGACCGGTTGCTTTCTGTGTTTACACCGCGGTCTAAAGTACCGGGAAGGTAAACTGCGCGCAACTGCTCCTCCCAGTCTGTGATGGACAGTGATCAGTTGCGCCACATTTATAATAAGTATGGAGGAGATTCAAACTGTGCTGCAGTTATGTATTGGTTTACTAACGAGGTAATTAACAAAACAAAATAGACGAGCACTGATACTAAAGCGTGTTCAGAAAGCTCGTATGCGTATAAAATTAGACAACGTATGTTATCAGTTATTGTGAGATGCCTGGGACGAACACGCAAAAATGTCCTCTTTCGCAAATACGCTTAAAAAAAGCCTGAACCCCGTCTATCAATCATAAATAGTGACAGTCTTGTAAATAGTTGTTTGTTACTAACCTAACCTTGCAATAGATGACAATGTGTAAACATAATGACTTAATAAAAGCTGTGGCAGAAAAGAGACGAGCACTGATAAAGCGTGTTCAGTAAGCTCGTAATGCTAACGTTAGATATAAAATTTGTATGTTATTATTATTTTTTTTAATTAAATTCCATATTTGCAGACAGACAACTCTTACTGCATGAAGCCACGACACGAACCGCAATAGATTTTTTAAAAAGGGAGGTTAAAAATAAATAAAATGCTGCGTGGAATCATCCAACCAAAATACGGCGTGAACACAACCAATCAGCTTGTGCAGCGCACAAGTCCCACCCCTGAAAGTTCCTGAACTTTGAAAAAGTACTACCTCATGAGCAGGGACTATCGGAGGGGGAAATATTTACCCGGAACTTCATTTAGACCCTGGTTCCTGCGGTGTAAACACATCGAGTACCAGCCCAAAGTTCCTAGTTCCTGGGGAAAGTTCCTGCGGTGGAAACGCGGCTTATATAATAAAGTACACAACCCAAGCAATGAAAAAAAGCTTGTAATTAAGACCGTAACATTGACTTAACCTGTCGAGAAGAAAGCAGGCAACTTTAGTGTCTCTTTTGAAAGCTTTCTCCTGCGTTAGCTTTCCCGACATTAACCCTTGTTTTCTGTAATCTCCGGTCACGTTTCCTTTTACGGTCTACTTTGGACTTTTTCGACGACGAGGACTCCTTATCCTGTGACTCCTTATCCTGTGACTCAGCGTATGTATGGTCCTCCATTATAAATAACCGTGCAGTGCATCCTTTTAAACTTGCCGGTGCCGTGACCAGCGCCTCTCACTGCTCTGCTCCTCCGCTTCTGCTGGCTTCAGTCACGTGACGCTGGCTCTGAACAAGAACTCGTTGTGGAAACGCATTAGCCTAGTACTTTTTGTCCCTCTCTGCTATTATAGTTTTTCAAGATGGCGGAACGACATGGAAGCCTCCGTGGACCTACCCGTCCCATGGTTATAAAGATAATAAAGTCTTTGTTTACGAGGATAAGTCAGATCATTGGCAGAGGTATTTGTACACCATTGAGGACATATTTATAAATAAAAATATTGATTTTAGATAATAAAATACCTAAAAAACTACACATTGTCCCTTTAATATTTCACTATCAGTCGTCAGAACTGTTCAGATTATCCTGTGGTTATTTCCAGCTCCTGTCTCCCGCCGAGAGTTTAATATCCCAATGGAGTGATTATATTAGGCACTTGTGTAACACATAAAACATAATTAGCTGCTGTTAATGTGGGAGGGTCCCGACACACACTCTCCTGCTGTGTGTGTGTGTGTGTGTGTGTGTGTGTGTGTGTGTGTGTGTGTGTGTGTGTGTGTGTGTGTGGATCACACCTGCTCAGGTGATCAGACGGTCCCGACACACACTCTCCCTCTGCTGTGTGTGTGTGTGTGTGTGTGTGTGTGTGTGTGGATCACACCTGCTCAGGTGATCAGACAGTCCCGACACACACTCTCCCTCTGCTGTGTGTGTGTGTGTGTGTGTGTGTGTGTGTGTGTGTGTGTGTGTGTGTGTGTGTGTGTGTGTGTGTGTGTGTGTGTGTGTGTGTGTGTGTGTGTGTGTGTGTGTGTGGATCACACCTGCTCAGGTGATCAGACGGTCCCGACACACACTCTCCCTCTGCTGTGTGTGTGTGTGTGTGTGTGTGTGTGTGTGTGTGTGTGTGTGTGTGTGTGTGTGTGGATCACACCTGCTCAGGTGATCAGACGGTCCCGACACACCCTCTCCCTCTGCTGTGTGTGTGTGTGTGTGTGTGTGTGTGTGTGTGTGTGTGTCACACCTGCTCAGGTGATCAGACGGTCCCGACACACACTCTCCTTCTGCTGTGTGTGTGTGTGTGTGTGTGTGTGTGTGTGTGTGTATTACACCTGCTCAGGTGATCAGACGGTCCCGACACACACTCTCCCTCTGCTGTGTGTGTGTGTGTGTGTGTGTGGATCACACCTGCTCAGGTGATCAGACAGTCCCGACACACACTCTCCTTCTGCTTGAACCGGCCTCTGTTTGCGCTCGCTGGCACTCCTCAGTGTGTGTGTGTGTGTGTGTGTCTCCTGTTTGTCCTCGTCTGCACCGCTTCAGGTGCCAGGGATTTTCCCGAATCCAACTGGCAATATTGGAATATCAGTCTTTTCACACACAGTTGGGAATGCCACTAGAAAATTGCCTAGAAAAGTACATGTTAGTTCTCTAGTTAGTGAGTGAGTGTGAGTATGTGTGTGTGTGTGTGTGTGTGAGTGTGTGTGTGTGTGTGTGTGTGTGTGTGTGTGTGTGTGTGTGTGTGTGTGTGTTTGGTCATTATGGTCAGTGTCGCTGCTATCACAGGAAGTCTCGTACACCATTAGCTAATGTGAGCATCCATTAGCGGCGGCTCATGACTCAGTTGCTGATGCGTCTCTGCGAGTTCATGTCCAGATCAACAGATCAACAGCCCAGAGACACACACACACACACACACACACACACATTCAGTGTTCGCTATTCCCTACAGAAACATCACATTTATGTTGCTTGCTTTATACATTTCTTGTTTTCACTCTTTCCCACACACACACACACACACACTAGTGGTGCACGATATATCGTTCTCAGATATAATATCGGCCGATATGGTCATTTTTTTACACATCGGTATCGTTCCGATGTCAAAATAGGGCCGATGTGAACAGGTCGATACTCATCCCTGTGTGTTTGACGTGTGAAGTTGAAGATGAAGTTGACGATGCTGACTCGTGATCTTCGCAGTAGTGAACGCGCCTGAGAGAAATGCACATTTCATATGGATTACATAAGCAGAGAACAGTCAGTTTCTTTTCGTTTTGAATTGTTCTGTTTAAAAGTAGACATTTCAAGCTATCTATATATGTCTCAGGTCTGTGAGGAGAGTAGGCTCATACCTTATACGCTGAGTTTCGGTTCATTTATGAGACGAGCTCCAGTTCACGCGCCGGCACCTCCGTGTCCTGATTATCTATTGTCTGCTATATTTACTTCTTGATGATTAAATCCAGACAATTGGTTGATGAAACATTGATTAAAATTAAGATACAATTAATACAAAATGAAATTCACTTTAACCCCCTGAGGTCTACGGTATCGCCGGCGATACCAGCTCGCTTTTTTTTTATTAGTGTAAAAGAAACTCATAAATACTCTGTTGACTTTGATTTTCCATAGGAGTTTCATCAATCGATTCTGTTAAATGTGTATTATTTTTGTGTATACTCACAATAAAAACAAAGTGTTGTGCTTTTTGCCAAATAAAGAAAAATAAACACGAAGCGAGTTCTGCCTTCTCTCTGCCAGTGAAGTCCATTCTGAAACGCGTCCGAAAATTAACAATAACTCAGCGAATACTCAGTCAAACA
Organism: Leuciscus leuciscus; assembly: GCF_965113295.1. NCBI lineage: Eukaryota > Metazoa > Chordata > Actinopteri > Cypriniformes > Leuciscidae > Leuciscus > Leuciscus leuciscus. Next base: position 31,392,654 of record NC_138724.1, read on the forward strand.
GGCATACTGACACACAGGCATGAAGCTTGAATTCTCTTCTTTTAAATGAAGTAATTTATATAAAAAGCTAATATTCTCATCTTGTGAAATCTGTATTAAAAGAGAGCGATTCCAGTCGAGCTCATCTCATCTCATTACGTTATAATCGGCCACGCCCACGGAGAGCGCGCGCTATTCAAACGCAAATGGCTGAGGCAATCCTGTGAACGCCCCCATCAGCTCGAGAAAACACACAAGTTTATTTAGATCATTGTTTACACCGTCTTGCAGCGCTGTGAGGAATAATACTAATGGAAAATGTCCCTCAGAAGTGCGGGTATATCGAGGAGCGAGCTGAGGAATACTGTAAGTTTTTTCCTTCTCATGTGAATTTCTTCACGTGGGTTTCTGTTTATGAATGAATAAACGGCAGAGATGCGCGCTGTTTACCACAGCTGGCAAAGACAGTTTTTTATTTAAATCGCGTGTGTGAATGAATGATGATGTTTTAGCAAACTGCATTGCTATACTGAGATAAGTAAACATCGACTGAATGTTGAAATAAAATGTAGGCTATTTGTATAAGCAACGTATTAAACTGCAAATTAACAATATGCCCTAATATTTCATGAAAACAACGTTACAGTCAGACGAAATATGAAAGACAACATTTTGTTGACTAGATTTGGGTACAGTTTTTACTGTAGAATATACTGCCACATCAAATAAGCTTTTGTTTAGCAATTTCTATATATAAAATACTATTTTTGTCAAAAATAAAGTCATCAACTAAGATGTTAGCTGTGCCAATGTTGGCTATATACAAACTAATGAATACATAGATAAAATGTAGGCCTATAATCATTTTTTTTTACAAAGAAAGAGTAGGCTAAACTTGAAATATTGTTGAAATTGTAATTATTGTTGTAATTGTAACCGTTTTAATAAAATAGCAAAACATATTTACAAGATAGATGTAAGCAAAATCTTAAATGGTCAATATAAGTCTTCTTCTAAATATATGTTTTGTCCTTGCATTGTGGCTCAGTCAGTGTCACACCTGAGTGAATGGCTAATTATGCAGAGTGGGTGGGACATTGTATTCTAAGGTGTAAACCACTCCTCGTTCACGCCCCCTCGCATATTGGCTTTCCAAGCAAAACCTGTTTTACATCAATTTAAATCAATGTATGGTTTTATGTGAACGATAAAGCAAGACTATTTTCACATAATTTTGAAGAAAAAACTATAGGCGACGACATCCATTAGTCAAAAGTCTTATTGCCACATATTTAGTATGTGTTTTGTGGCCTTATTTCAAAAACTTTAATTTTTAGTTTTTTCGATAACCACGCATAAACATTATTCTCTCAAAAATGAAAACATGTACATACATGTGGCTCACATATTATTGTAGTCCTGTTTGTGCTATATAGAGTGAATTTACACCTTTGCCATTAATATGTTTATAAGCAACTGAAAAAAGCACAAATGTCAGAGCATGTCAGAACACCCCCAGGGCCCAAAAAAACGCTCAGACTCCAGAGGGTTAAAGAAAGGCTTTGTGCTCTCTGCTTGAGGTCTCTGTGAAAGCTTTAGTAGTCTCTGCATAATGGAGAACTGTCACGTAACATTGTTTTTTTTTGTGTGAAATACATTTCTAAATAAATGCGACTCATAGTCCAGTGCGACTTATATATGTTTTTTTTCCTCTTCATGACACATTTTTTGACTGATTGTTTTTTTGACTCGTAGATATTCGAATATATTGCTTGATATTTGATACCCGTTCGAATTAGATTTTTCTCAAAAGTGCCAGCCCCCTATTATCAGGCAGAATGTAGTTATATGGTCATCTATCTATAAATTACAGAAACGTCTGTCTGTGTGTGTGTGTGTGTGTGTGTGTGTGTGTGTGTGTGTGTGTGTGTGTGTGTGTGTGTGTGTGTGTGTGTGTGTGTGTGTGTGTGTGTCTGTTATTCGCATATCTCTCGAACCGTTAGTCCGATGGATTTCAGACTCGACAGGTGTCTCGCTACGGGCACGAGTAAGTGTAGTGCCAAGTTTGACGTTGTTTGGATTAGAAATGCAAAAGATATCGGTAAATATATCGGTAAAAGAAGCACTTAAAGGGTTGTGGTTTAAAAATAAACATTCTGATATAAACACTCTGTCAGCTACACTGTTTACTATTATATTTTATTCACAGCCATCATTTGTAGTAGCCTATTCACAAACTGTTTGCTCAAGCGTAGCGTTTTCTCTGTGTATCCTGTAGAATCGTGTAGTTCAATGTTCCACATTTATTGTATGTCATTATGTCAGTATCAGTATTTGCTTGCTTCCATGCACAAATAAAAATGTCACTGAACTTTTGCTGTGTAATTGTAACAATGAGCGCTCAAACACACCAAACCAACAATTACTAAAAACACACACAAAAACTGATTTTGTACGAGCATTTTGCACTAGTAATAGGAATTGCAAAGAACTCAGTGCAGCCCAACTTTATTCTAGCCTACATGTAGCACGTAGCAAGTGTTCAGCGTGTGTTGACGTGAACCATGGACATAATTGAAAGTTTATGCACTGGGATTTTGTTGGGATTCACTTAATATATCAGAGATTGCTGAGGGGTGTTTATAAATATCTGGGAAATTTCTGGATGTTTCTTAATGTTTCTTCATGACAGAGGTTAGGTTAGGTACAGGTCAGATGTTAGGTTAGGTTAGGTACAGGTCAGAGGTTAGGTTAGGTACAGGTCAGAGGTTAGGTTAGGTTAGGTACAGGTTAGAGGAGAGGTTAGGTTAGGTACAGGTTAGAGGAGAGGTTAGGTACAGGTTAGAGGAGAGGTTAGGTACAGGTTAGAGGTTAGGTACAGGTTAGAGGAGAGGTTAGGTACAGGTTAGAGGAGAGGTTAGAGGAGAGGTTAGGTACAGGTTAGAGGAGAGGTTAGGTACAGGTTAGAGGAGAGGTTAGAGGAGAGGTTAGGTACAGGTTAGAGGAGAGGTTAGAGGAGAGGTTAGGTACAGGTTAGAGGAGAGGTTAGGTACAGGTTAGAGGAGAGGTTAGGTACAGGTTAGAGGTTAGGTTAGGTACAGGTTAGAGGAGAGGTTAGGTACAGGTTAGAGGTTAGGTTAGGTACAGGTTAGAGGAGAGGTTAGGTACAGGTTAGAGGAGAGGTTAGGTACAGGTTAGAGGAGAGGTTAGAGGAGAGGTTAGGTACAGGTTAGAGGAGAGGTTAGAGGAGAGGTTAGGTACAGGTTAGAGGAGAGGTTAGGTACAGGTTAGAGGAGAGGTTAGGTACAGGTTAGAGGTTAGGTTAGGTTAGGTTAGGTACAGGTTAGAGGAGAGGTTAGGTACAGGTTAGAGGAGAGGTTAGGTACAGGTTAGAGGAGAGGTTAGGTACAGGTTAGGTACAGGTTAGAAGGTTAGGTTAGGTACAGGTTAGAGGAGAGGTTAGGTACAGGTTAGAGGTTAGGTTAGGTACAGGTTAGAGGAGAGGTTAGGTACAGGTTAGAGGAGAGGTTAGGTACAGGTTAGAGGAGAGGTTAGAGGAGAGGTTAGGTACAGGTTAGAGGAGAGGTTAGAGGAGAGGTTAGGTACAGGTTAGAGGAGAGGTTAGGTACAGGTTAGAGGAGAGGTTAGGTACAGGTTAGAGGTTAGGTTAGGTTAGGTACAGGTTAGAGGAGAGGTTAGGTACAGGTTAGAG
>NC_138724.1:31398844-31448844 GCF_965113295.1 Leuciscus leuciscus
GTTATGGCCCCGTAAAAACAGTTTTTGTAAAAGTAGGCTAACGATTGCGTCATAACCACGCGACTCTCTGTCGCACAGCAGAGAGATTACCGTATTGACGGGAGGAGAAGCTCGAGAGCAATCGGGGGGACGTGGAGGCAAAATGATAAAATAATTAAACAGAATACCTAGCAAAAGTTTCTCCTGCTCCTAGCTCGTGGACACCTCCTACTAACGCTCTCCGTCTCTGCAAGATTCGGAAGGGAATGATTCAGATTTCTCATGCCACAGCCACTAGAAGACAGACGGGTTGCTCACGTCACATCTACGTCGTCAAGCTCAGTTTGAGTCTGCGCGTCAGGAACGGAAGTCCTAAAAAATCGCTGAAAATGGGCTTCACTTGCCTCAATTGAGTTCCAATGAGATGACTCTGTCCATTTCTTATACTGTCTATGCACATAACAGAGTCGCGCACATACATAACAGACTCATGATGGCTGAGCGCCAAATTCGAACGGCACCTTCTTCGTTAAAAGCTAACGTATGTAAAATTGGCAATTTCATTGTTACCTATTTAGTATTTTTGTATGAGAGCTGCTTTCTGTATTGTTTAGTTTTCACATCAGTACACTGTGTAAACCGATCTGTTATACGTACGTTATACTGCAATAGGTGCAATTTCAGTCACAAAAAGTTACATTTTGACTGTGCTCTCTGCAGATGTTCATTCACTTTTTTTGTATAAGCTGTTTTTGATTGTAGTATACAGCAAACATTTCAAGTCATAACTCTTTATTATTTAGTTGTGTATAAGAGTGGCTTTGTATGTTACTAATTGAAGCTACAGTAAGTTGTTCAAAAATGTTCAAGGTGTTCAGGTGGAGAAAAAAACTTTTTCTTTACCTTGACATGTTTCGACTGCAACCTGCAGTCTTCTTCCACCTGAACACCTTTTCTTTCTAGAAGAATATTGTCCAATTTCTACAGTATGTTGGTTCTGATCTACTTCCTAAAGGAAATAAGCCTTTCATTTATTTGTTATTGTTTAGTTCAACCTGATGAGTCACAACACAATGTGATGTATTCATTTCTGTGTTCTACAGAACATAAGCTACATACAAATAATTCTGAAGTTATAACTACACGACACAGAAAGTGCTTTGAGTTGTTGTTACTCAATAAAAGAGTTAAGTAATTCAGCAGCTGACTTTTTTTAATACTGCAATCACTTTGTAGTGTATTTTCGTTTACTGTTGTGAAATGGAAAATCAATAATCGCTAATCGAGAATCGTTAATAATCGAAAATCGACTGTAATCGAACTTCAATAATCGTAATCGAATCGAATCGGGAAATCAGACAGATTAACCACCCCTAGCATTAATAAATGCATAAAATTTCCATATTTCCTTATTCCTTCTTTTTCTTTTCAGTCACATATATCGTGATATATCGTTGATGAAATTTCTTCCAATATATTGAATATCGTAGATATCGCGAATCGTGATATTATCATATCGTGGACCACATATCGCCACAGAATTGAATCGTGAGGTACCTGTATCGTCCCACCCCTAACACACACACACACACACACACGCTCACACACGACACACACACACACACGACACACACACACACACACACACACACTCACACACGACAGACACACACGCACACACACACACACACACACACACTCACATACGCACACACACACACACACACACACACACACTCACACACACTCACACACACTCACACACGACAGACACACTCACACACTCACACACACACACACTCACACACGCACACACACACACACACACACACACACACACACACACACACACACACACACACACACACACACACTGGTGTGGATCATCTGGTCCCTGCAGGTGTGTTTTACAGCTTGAGTTGTGTGTGTCTGACAGTAAATGTCGTCAGTGTTAGCGCTCCTCAAACACACAGTAGAGCAGTAAAGCTCATCTTCCCATAAACACACACCTCCATAAACACACTGCATTCTGGGTCTGAACACAGGACAAACACCTGATAGAGCCGCTCGTACTTACTGAGAGCTCGTTCATGTTCAGTTCAGTTCAGTGTCGATTCAGTTCCGTTTAATGTTGATTCAATTCAGTTCAATTACAGTATCAGTGCTGCAAATAATTGTATTATCATTATTGATGGGTTTGTTCTTTTGAAGAGGCTCTCACACCTGACTCTGTTCTTTATCCTCAGTTTGTGTTTGATGAAGACCCGGAGCGTGGTCTCCTCGTCCCGCTGGAGGAGAAGCTGAGGAGCGCTGAACACACGTACTGTGGCAGAGTCCCACACGTCTTCACCAAACGCCTGCGCCAGAGCATCCGAGAGCTGCACACACACTGAACACACACACACACACACTCCAGGCCTGAACACACACACACTCCAGGCTTGAGCTTTATATTACTGTAGATCAGAGCGATCAGACTCACATCTCTCTGATGAATCACAGATATTATCCAGACCATCAGCTGCTGACAATCACACACACACACACACACGCACACACACACACACACGTATGCTCATGTTCTTCCTCAGGGTTTCTGTCTTGTTCTCCAGGACATTATTATGATTTCTCCAGAAAATAAGTCGTAATATCTCCATTGTTCTTCTCCAGTAATGTTTCTTGATCTGAGGATCTTTGTGCTGGACAACAGGACAGAAACACTGAGTAAATGTTAATAAGAACGTGACGGAGCTCACATTAGTGTTGGTTTATCAGCTCTTCTCTCTGCAGAATGAGTCTCACAGGAGATAAACTGATCCCAGATCAGCACTCAATTATAAGTTATACTTATTATTATTATTATTATTATTTGACTTCTTCATAACCTTGATGCACCACACGCCCGCGCTCATCTATCTGTCCAGTTCTCCGTGATACTGAGGGTTTCTGAATACTGAAGCTATTATGAATGTGAAAATCAGTTCAAAAATCAAAGGTTGGTACATTTGTATTATAATGGTTGTTTATGACGCATGTCTGAAATCATAAATGGGGGATTTTATATACCATTTGAAAATTATTTTATATTATTATTTCAGGTTATTTTTTGACAACTTTGGCAGTTTAGTGTGTTTGAGCAGCATCTGTGCCACGGTACGAGTGTAACCCTGAAACTACAGATGTGGCTCATATTTCACCCACTAAATGTTTTTTCATCTCCTACCCTTTAATATTACAATAAAAATACTGCTATCTATCTATATATATATCAGTATTTTTGAATCAGTATAAATTAAATGATTGTAATCAGTAGAAATGAAAGGTTTAGTTTGATGTGTGTGTTTGATCAGGTCGTGTGTGATATGAATGTGCTCTGGTGTGTGTGAGAATTTGACTGATTAATTTAAATGTAGAAGTGTGTAAGAACTATATTGAAGTTGAAGATATATTTGTAAATCTGTCAGAGTGTGTGTATACGTCTTCAATCCCGACGTCTGAATGAAACTATATTTTTGTAATAAAAGTGATTTCTCTCTGAGTTGTGTTGAGGTGTGTGTTCATCAGTGGAGCAGACGTCAGTTTAACAGAAGAGGTCAGGGGTCACAGTGATGTGAAGCTGAAGGTCAGGTGACACAGGGACCAGAACTGAGGAATTCAGCTTTATTCGGGAGAAACTGCACTCTTCTTTATGACTGTGTTTGGCACGCTTGCTGGTGTTTATTAAAATACCACAAACATATTCAAATTAAAGTTGATCAAATGCAGTTAGACAGACAGAGGGATAGATAGATAGATAGATAGATAGATAGATAGATAGATAGATAGACGGATAGATAGATAGACAGACAGACACCAGCGAGTTGAAGTGTTCTCCTGGATCTGGACAGAAGTGTGTGTTTGAGATGTGATGAGGTTTTTAAGCGAGGCCATCGATAAATTACAGCAATGAACGGGAAACGACCCGGACACTGAAACCCAGGAGCTGTTTGTGTAATGGTGTGTGTGTGTAATAAATGAGCTGCCAGAATCTGAGCAGAAACTGGGAAGCAAGCAGGCAGAAATAAGCTCGAGCTCCCAGGATTGATCACAGGCGTCTCGCTTGATTGGACGAGAGAAATTATGTCACCAGTTTGGAGCGTTTCTATTGGTTGTTCCCAGAAAGATGCAGTTGCACATTTAGGGCTCTATCTCGCACCCAGCGCAATTGACTCTGCACACGACGCATGTGTCATTCCTATTTCTCACCCGACGCACAGCGGACTTTTCCCTCCACAGACGCACGTCGGTAAATTAGGGAATGAACTTGCGCTCCCGGGGGCGGTTCAGCGAAAAGAGGAGGCGTGTTCCGGCGCAAACGTTCCCTGGTGCTATTTTGCAGTTTCAGAAAACAATTCCGCCACTGACCAGGAGAAACAATAGGTTACTGTCGTAACCCCGGTTCTCTGAAACATCGAGTGGAGAGATCCACCTATGGGAAGGGCATCCGTACCTGACCTCTGCAGAAGCATCCAATTGCACCAAGTCTGGCTAGACAGACAGAAGCGCGCAGCCAATGCCAGGTAAGGCCACACCCCCTTACCTAAGGCATATAGCTGTCAGGCGCGCTGCTATTCCTCAGTAAGTATATTCGCTTCTCGTGCGGCAAGCGGGGCGAAGCTGGTGGATCTCTCCACTCGATGTTTCAGAGAACCGGGGTTACGACAGTAACCTATTGTTCTCTTTCATCATCTCGTTTCGAGATCCACCTATGGGAGAGACATGGACAGCTCCCCGATTGCCCAATACACTCACAGTGAGGTTCTGAAGGCCAGAGAAGGACGGTCACCTCAGAGAGGCGGTGCCTGACACGTCCCACAAACATGACCCTGCAAGGGTGATGCCACGCTAAACTGCTGTGGACAAGCAGGGCATGAAACATGCATGAGACCCATACATGATAATGGCCCCCGCACCACCAATGCACATAGCTAAACCCAAGAAGGAATGCGAATGCTTGGTGACAGGAATGAACATGGCCAGCCGGCCCATTCACTCTTCGTTGGTTAACCCAACGGGGCTGTGGGAAAGGGCTAAGAGGACCCTACCCCTAGGACCGAGTGTGCCACCGAGGTTCTGGTGACATCCAACCGGTAGTAACGCTCAAAGGTATGAGGAGAGGCCCAGCTGGCCGCGGAGCAGATGTCTTGCAGTGGCACTCCCCTGAACAAAGCCCAAGAGGCGGCTAAGCCCCTTGTAGAATGAGCTCTGATGCCCCCTGGGGGCTGCACTCCCTTTGCTTCATAAGCCATAGTATAGCGTCCACAAGCCAATGTGAGAGGCATTGCTTAGAAATGGGACTCCCCTTGTGCGGGGGAGCCCTTGAAACAAAGAGCTGGTCGCTCTTGCGGAAAGCACTGGTCCTGGTCATACATGCTTACAGAGCGCGACCGGGACACAGAGCATTCAGCCCCTGATCCTCCGAGGAGGCAAAGGGTGGAGGGTGAAAAGCGGATAGCTCCAAAACCTCCGAAGTGAACACAGGGAAGCATTTCGGCATGAAGGCCGGGTTAGGCTTAAGGGAAACCTTATCTCCACTTAGGGAGAATTTGGCGCACGAGGGTTGAACCGAGAGTGCATGTAGCTCACTACCCGTTTAGCAGATGCCAAGGCCGAGAGCAAAGCTGTCTTGAGGGACAGCAGCTTAAGGGAAATACTTCCCAGAGGCTCAAAAGGATAAAGAGACCGCGCTTCCAGCACCATGGAGAGGTCCTACCCTGGAACAGATCTCCTGATGACCGGCAAAGAGCGGCGTGCACCCTTCATAAAACTGCGGGTTAGAGGGTGCTGCCTGACGGTGGAGCCCTCAAAACCCACATGACAGGCTGAAAACGCAGCCAGGTAGACCTTAATGGTGGAAAAGGACCTGCCTCTTTCCATGAGGTCTTGCAGGAAACACAAAATATCAGGCACCGAGCACTGATAAGATGTGAGACCACGCCCATCACACCACCTTTCGAACACTTGCCACTTCCAGCCATATAGGGATCGTGTGGAAACGGCCCTGGCATTCTGAGTAGTGGCGATTACATGCGGCGGGAGCCCCAGTGCATTTAGGTTCGTCCTCTCACAGGCCAGGCCCAGAGAGTCACCCTGTCCGGGTGGGGGTGGTAAATCTCCCCGTTGGCTTGGGACAGTATGTCCGTGCAAGGGGGAAGGCGCCATGGCTCGGCGTACAACAGAGGGATTATCTCTGCCAGCCACGGGGCTTTGAGCCACCTGGGTGCTATCAGAATGAGAGACAGGCCGTGCTCTCTCACCCTGGCCAGTGTGAAAATATCAGGCACAGGGGAGGAAAAGCATACAGCAGCATTTTTCTTTGGGCCATGGGTGGGCCAGTGCGTCTGCCCTGAGGGGCGCGTCCACGTCCTTTAGTCGAGAAGAACATAGGACAATGGTGGTTTTCGCGCGAGGCGAAAAGATCTACGGCTGCCTGTCTAAATCTCATCCATAACATCTCCACTATCTGCGGGTGAAGACGCCAATCCCCTTAGATTGGGTTTCCCCTCGATAGCAGATCCGCGCCTCTGTTCAGAATGCCCGAACATGAGTCACGCGTAATGACAGAAAAACCCGTCTGCTCCACACCAACAGCCTGTAAGCTAGAGCGTGGAGTTTCGGCGAGCGCATGCCGCCCTGACGGTTGATATAAGCCACTGCCGTGGTATTATCGCACCGTACTAGAACGGGATGTCCCTGCAGGCGAGGCAGAAAATGATTCAGAGCTTTCCAAATGGTAAAAGCTCTAAATAGTTAATGTGCGCTGAACGTAGTCTGCTCAGCCACAGACCGTTCACCATTCTGCCTTCCTGGGTGGTTCCCCAGCCTGTTAAGGACGCATCTGTCGTCACAACTTTCCGCATCGTAACCGTCCCAAGGGGGTTCCCCGAGCGTAAAGTTCTCGCTCTCCCAATGGCGCAGGGCCGCCGAGCAGGCGCGTCACTGTTACCGAGCGGCAGAGATCGCGAATCGGGCTGAAATGTAGTGACAAAACCCATTTCGTGAACGCTCTCATTTTCAGGAGACCCAACGGCACAACTTGGATAGATGAAGCCATGAGACCCTGCAGCCTGAGGCATGTGCGATATTGTACTCTCGCCCCTTCTCTGAACTGAGACAGACTGTTCATCAGAGAGCGAACGCGCTCTTGAGAGAGACGCGCTCGCAAGGAGACTGAGTTCAATTCCAAGCCCAGGAAAAAGACATTCTGACTGGGAGTCAGATTGTTTTTGCTCACATTCACCTTGAACCCGAGGGATGTGATGTGCGCGAGCACCCGGCCGGTGTCCAGCGACACCTTCTCCTTCGATTTGGCTATGATGAACCAATCGTATATGTAATTCAGAATTCTCAGCCCTGATAGTCTCAGGGGCGCCACGCCCGCCTCCGCACACAGACAGAAAGTTCGGGGACTCAAATTTCGCCCGAACGGAAGAACTGTGAATTCGTAACAAATGCCTTGGTAGGCGAGACGAAGATATTTCCTGTGTGGAGGGTAGATACTTATGTGAAAGAAAGCATCTTTCAGATCGACTGATGTGAACCAGTCGTTCTGCTTTATGGCACGGGCGAGAGAGCCTTGTGTCACATTCTGAAATTGTATTTCCTCAAATGTTTGTTCAACATTCGAAGGTCCATATAGGGCGGGGGGCACCACGCCTTTTGGAAACATAAAAATACCAGGAATAAAAACCATGGTTTATAAGATTGGGTGGCACCATCTGAATCGCTCCCTTGTTTAGGAGGGAGGAAATTTCCTCTTTCAGAATGTGTGAGGCATTTTCTTCTGTGTAAGAAGAGAGAACGCCGTTGAAAAGTGGAGGTTTTTATTGCAAACTGCAGCCTGTAACCCTAGGTTACGGTACGCAAAACCCACTGGGGCGCTGAAATGGCTTGCCAAGCCGCTTCGTGACTCGAGAGCGCCCCCGCTCGGGCCGGAGCGGGGGTGTATGGGCCCAGCTGGTTCATTCGTAATGCAAAGGCGCCATCTAGTGGGCACACTAGAGGCGACATGCAGGGGTTCGGAGGGATTTCCTCCCTCTGCAGTGAGAAGTTTTCTCTGCGGAGAGAGGTCTTCTCTCCAAAACAAATTCATTTGATTCGTAACTTTGTGTGTTTTGTGTTGGGCAAACACTGGGGCCGAAGCCTTTATTGACAGAGTGAGGGGAACATAGTGTGGTGTCCACTGTGCTAAACTTTCCCTCACAAGGCCTGAAAGTGGGCGGAAAACACACATATCTCCTGAACACATGAACTGGGCAGTCTTAAGTGCAGGCAGAAAAATAATATCCGCGGAGAGAGATATTCTCTCTGTAACGGATTTATTTAATTTGTATGTTTTAAAGTGTTATTTAGTTATGTGTGTGTTTTGTGTTGGGGAACACAGGGGCCGAAGCCTTCCACACATAACGTCCACTAAAAACACACTGCAGGCAGAAAAATAATATCCACGGAGAGAGATACTCTCTCTGTAACGGATTGATTTAATTTGTTTGTTTTAAAGTGTTATTTAGTTATGTGTGTTTTTGTGTTGGGGAACACAGGGGCCGAAGCCTTCCACACACAACGTCCACCAAAAACACATGGCTGGGCAGCCGCAACTGAGCTGTGTGAGCCCAGCTAGTTGATTTGTGAGGCAATGGAGCCCTCTTGTGGACGGACTCAGGGCGACATGCATGGGATCAGAGAGATTGGCTCTCTATGTTGGCAGATATATAAATCTGCACGAATTCATTTGATTCGTTTGTTAAATGTGTTGTTTAGTAATGTGTGTGTTTTGTGTTGGGAAACACTGGGGCCGAAGCCTTTAATAACTGGGTGAGGGGAACCAAGTGCGTGCAGTGTGGTAACACTGCTACGTACTTTTCCTCACGACAGCCCCGCTTGGGGGAGGGGTACACACACACAACGTCCACTAAACGTCCTCGTGGCCCGTGAACGCGGGCTCGATACTCCCAACGGTCGAACAACAGGCAGGCCGCTTGCGTTCGGGGCCGCCTTCCTAGGAAGGCATAAATTGAAAGCCTCAACACGTAATCGTAACACATCAAGGCCCGTGAGACCGTGTTAACAGTCTAGCGGGACGCTCCAGTTTTAAGAGTTGTTTCCTCAGACTGGGCGGTGGTCTCAGCGCTTACCCGTCGTAAATATTCCTATCCTGGTCGGTGGCGCTCTGTGGAGCTGGCCACACAATGTTGAGACGAACGGCCGCTCGCTCACAAACTTCCAGGAGGATGGACTGAGGCAAAGCCGCGTGAGCGCTAGCCTAGGGAACGCTAAAAGGACCGCGTCATCCCCGTCGCCGGAACCAGCCGGTTCGTCAACGAGAGTGAGGTTTTCCCGCGAAGATGTCCTCTTCAGGGAATGCGGATTGGGCTGATGTCAGCTCGAATATTTAGAGAGGTGGCGCTCCGGGAGTCCCCCGGTAGTGCGTCATCATCACCGTGTCCCCCATCCGAGTCAGAAAGGCCGAGCACGGCGCGCTGGGTCGTGCAACTAAAAGCCGGCTTAGTAAAAAGCTACATGTGCAGCAATTACAATGACCGCAATTCTCCGGGTTCTCCAAAGCTTCTTGAATGTGTTAAGCTCAAGCAAACAGCGCAGAACGAGAGGGTCCTTAGCGGCGATTAGAACACCACACGCGGCCGGGCAGGCTCGTCGTGATAGGCTGTTCCCCGGAGAAGCGGCTGTATAGACGGTCACATAGCCATGGGTGGGCTAGCGGTGAAGAACTCGGAAAAATCCGTGGCGGGCAGCCATGTAAGGAGGAGCAGGTGAAGGACAGCGAGAGCGCGGGCGGCTCCGGATGCAAAAAACACAGCGGATAGGCTGAAGAAACGACTGTCACTCACGTCTGGCGGAGGCTGATCTGGCGATATGTCCTCCTGAAGACTCGAAAGTGAGCAGCGTAACGTTAATCCAACCGAACTGTGTCAGTGCAGAGATCGCGAGAAGCGAATGTCAACTGAGGAATAGCAGCGCGCCTGACAGCTATATGCCTTAGGTAAGGGGGTGTGGCCTTACCTGGCATTGGCTGCGCGCTTCTGTCTGTCTAGCCAGACTTGGTGCAATTGGATGCTTCTGCAGAGGTCAGGTACGGATGCCCTTCCCATAGGTGGATCTCGAAACGAGATGATGAAAGAGAACCTCGTCTAAAGTCAGCGGCGCGTTATTCATATGCTATTTTAAGGGCGCATGCTTGGCCATAATCAATGTAGCGTGAGCACAACACACACACACTTTGCTTCTCTCATCTACACACAGACGCAGCCATTCTCATTTTTAGAAAACCATAAATTAGTACAAGGAACAATATTCCACACGAGGGAAATCGTTGTTGTGTCCATGAAGATGTGAAAAATAGGCATAAATCTAGCTTACACATTTACCCAAATTATCATACGCCTGTTTAACTGAAGCTAATTTGGGTGTGTTTCTCCATCCCCAATGTCACTTCTCTGTGTTTTACGGCCCTGACGAGAACGTCGGTCTCCTCGGCTGTGAACCGTTGCTGGCAAATCCGCCGTTATAATAGCAAACCGCCATGGAACAAGCGCGCCTGCTCTTAAAGGGAATGTGAGATGACGCTCTGATTGGTTTATTTCACGTTACGCCCAAACCACACCTATGAGTAATGAAGCGACTTCAGACCAACACATTTTAGATTTGCGTCGGGCGCAAGAGTCATTTATCCAGCCGGTATAATAGCAACAGCGCCCGAGATCCGCCCACAAAGTTACTTGCGTTTCACGCTTGATACTTGCGTGTCAGATTGTTAAAATGGGGCCCATAGACTTTTATAGAATCTATCTGTGAATTCAGGATGATTGGGACACTCTGCCATTGAGATGACTTGGAAAAAGTGTCCCAATCAACCTGAACTCACCCATATTTATTTTTATCTATGCGATTTGTTTCTGTCAGTCAGTCAGGTTTAAAGGAGGAAATGGGGGATTTACACACTCTAAAAATAATCCTGGGTTATTTTTTTCTACCCAAATCCTGGGTTGAGCCTTTTGTGTTATTTTTCGTGTTCTTTTTCAGTGTTTGGGTAATTTTCTTGTGTTACCCAGATCCTGGGTCAGAGTTATTTCTCGCGGGCTTGTTGCGCCCTCTTCAGGAGAGAGCAGATCTCAGCGCCATCTTGGTGCGTGTCTTCGGTGAAATACAGGTTTGTGTACATTTTATCTTATCTAAAAATTCGTTATTGTGCTGTATATAGTTTCATTTTATACAAATCAACATTCGCGCGCTGTGAGTCACTAGTGTGACGTCTGTCTGTACACGTGATGATCGCCTGATGCCCTGCATACAATGTTATGATTTTATTAAAAAAGATTCAGAACCGTGGAAACGGGACGACTGGTCGATTACACTTTAATTACTTCTAAACGTTTAATTTTTACTTCTAATATTTGTTAAACCAGCTAGCTTAAATGTTGGCAATATGTATTAAAAATGACTATACTGTAAAATATATATTTAAAAATAAAGGAATATTAATACAAGCCAGTGGTTACAGAGTATTTTAAAACGTTTAGAGGATTTAAGTTCGTCCGCAGACACTAATTCATGTATGAAGTTTAAAAAATAAATAAAAAAAAGCTAGTATAGTAAAAATGAATCACTTATTCTGGGTTAAATTAACACATTTTGCTGGGTAAAATTAACCCAACATGTGTTTTGTCCTATATTTAGGCTAACCAGCCCTGAAAATTTGGGTTGTTTTCAACCCAGTGCAGTTTCTTAAAGACTGAAACGGGGAACACGGCTTGACATTTCTGATATTTTAAGGTTGCTATTAAACGCTTGTCTGTCATATTAATGAACACAGAACTGCTTTATATTCAGAACATGATCAGTTCAACATCTCAATCCACTATATATAGATCCTCAGGTCAAGTCTTCCTGCATTACGCCGACAGCGAGACTGGTTTCCACAGGCCGGGTTACTCGTTCTGTGATTCTGTCCTGCAGTTTACATCCGTTGGGATCTCGTGTTCTTCCCGTAATTGGACTGAGATGACTTTCATGTTGAGCTTTATGGCTCATTTGAGGTAAAAATCATGTTGTGCAGTAACTGTAGTTATATAATAGACCATCAATCATTTCAATTGAGCTTCTGTTGCTTGAAGACGCCACTCGAGCTTCTGGGAGAGCGAGCTCTGGCTGTAATCAATGAGCCATTCTTCAGGACTCTCTGTTAGTGAAACACTGTGGAGTTATGGATGAGGAGCTCTGATCGGGAATCGTGTCCTTTACAGACAAACCAAACATTATTCAGACAGCAGATATCATTTTTGATATTGTTTCACTAGTGTGTGCAGGACACTATAGTGTATTTCTGTAAGTGAGGAGAGTAAAATAAAGTAAACTGTGACATATTATACCCAAACACTCTTCATACAGTGACTACCAGTGACATTTATAATACAAACATTTGAGCTGATCATGTTTTGCTGAAGTGTTTTGTCTTTAATTGCTAATGCTCTTTTTACACACAGACTGAACAAAATGAAGCATTGCTTGGTCACTGGTTGAGCTAAACTGGTATTATCTAATTGTGTTAAATTTAACAGCTGACAGATATTCAACATAATTCATGTGTGAGACAGTCTAACAGAAGGACGGACAAAACCAGTCAAATATCAACTGAGTTCTGCTCATATTTTATTACCGTTTTCTAAACTATAGCGAATAAACTGTGATAATGTGAGAAATGTTGAAGGAGTCTGAATACAGTGTATATGGAAGAGTCTGAAACTGCCTCATGTTGTTCTCAGTGTTTTTGTCTTGTTTCCCAGAATGCACTGCACTGAGATGAAGGACTCGAACACACACTGATCCTGCCAGACGAGCATCTGGTGTTTCTGAGGAGCGTGTGAATGTGTGTATTGTCGCTTTTGACACAGTGAACCAGTTACAACTGGCAGATTCTCACATGATTCGACCTCGTTACTCTCAAAATACATCTTACACTATATCTTACACTACTGGAGTTATAATTCAGCCAAGCCATGTAAGATCTCCAGGTAATGTTCAGGGAGTTACACTGATGGAGTAGTGACAGGTGACAGGTTCATTTCCAGAGCTCTTCTAACGGTTCTGGTCATCTGATTGATTAATGCTAATTATGAGTTTAATATCTTCATTCATAGCATTAGATCTGCTTCACAGAAACATGGATCTGACTTTAATATGATTACAACGATGTGTGTCAGTTTGACGACGGCGTATATAAATGAAGCGAGTCTTTGAGGGATGATCTTCAGGAGAGTTCAGTAGTTGAGGTTGATCTGGTGATAGTGTTAGCTCTGTGATCCGCATGTTCTCCTCATCAGATCGTCATGTGTCGGCCTGAGGCCTGAGCTAATGAAGCCATCGCTCATCTCTTTCACCTGATCTTCTGTGTTTAACTGTTCTCCAGTGAATCTGAAGACATGATGGACGAGACGCCTCGAGGGAAGCTTCCAATCACTGCTTCAAATCTGGGGAATATCTCGTGTTCCCATCAATACATGTGAAGATTCTCCCAGCGGATTCGACTCTCGAGCCTCGGACACACAGACGTGAGCTCATCTTAATCAGCTGTGAATATGATTTGAGTTCGAGAGCGGCGTGACTGTAAGAGGACAGCAGTCATTCTCAGCGCTCAGGCGTTTGAAGAGTTTCAAGATGAGGCGCTTTATATATCAGTATTATCATTAAAACATGTTAGTTACTTGAAATAAAATTAAATAAAATATAAAACGTACATTTATTTTAATTTAGTAAAAAAAAAATACAATATAGACATATTTTAAATAAAAAATTACGAAAACACAAAACTTACAAAAAACTAAAACTTTAACAAAAATTCATATAGAAAATATAAATATACATTTTTATAAAAATTCCCAAAACAACCCAAAAAAGTAATAAAAACAACAAAACACAAAACTTTTGAAAAATCTAATAAAATTGAACTAAAATTTAAATATGAATAGAAAAATAAATATGTATTATGTAAATATACGTAAAATATTACTAAAACAAAAAACGAATAAAATTGACAAAAATACTAAAACTTTAACTAAAATTTTTATATAAATAGAAAAATACAATTACACATTTAAAAAAATATATATATTTAAGTTTATATTTAAGTTTTATATATACACTTTTTTAAGTTTATATTTAAGTTTAAGTTTTGCTTATATATATTATATATATATATATATATATATATATATATATATAAATGCAAAATATAAATAAACGTGTTAAAAATTACTAAAACAAATAATAAAACTATTAAAAATGAAAAAACACAAAAATAAAAATGCTAAAACTTAAATTGTTAATATAAATAAATTTTTTTTTAAATGACTAAAACAAAAACTAATAAAAACGTCAAAACACAAAACTGTAAAAAATGACTATGACTAAAACAAAATTAAAATATTAGAAAATATAAATTAAAATTAGAAGATATAAATATAAAAAAATAAAAAAATACAAAAAAACTAATAGAAATTACAAAAAAATTAAAATACTAAAACTTTAACTAAAATGAAAATATAAATGGAACATACAAATATGTATTTTGAAAAATGACTAAAACAAACAAACTTTGTGAAACGCAGTGTGTGTGTGATGAAGCGCCGCCGCAGGAGAGACGTTAGTCAAACAGCCTTTTCATTTTAGAGACGTTCCTCAGCTAATTTCAGCTCGCCGTCCCTCCTCACACACACACACACACACACACACACACACACACACACACACACACACACATCAGTGTTATTTATGTGCGCTGCAGGACTCGTCTGTGAGATGGGGAACGTGTGATGGAGGCTTGGGGAAATAAAGAGGCTGTATTTCCACCAGTCCACTGTGACTGTAGATCTTTGATTGATTTTGATTGTCTCAAACTAATAGTGTGAGTTTGAGCTGCGATCGTCAGTGAAATTAACATTCATTTAGCAAAAACTACATGCTTGAGAAATCGCCAAGGAATCATTCATCACAATATATCGCATCACTATATCACAATACAGAAGTGCAGCAGTTTATCGTGGACAGTGACAGTAAATATGGTGTAGTTCACCCACAATGAAGATTTCTTTTAGTGTCAGTACTGCATTAAACTACCATATATAATGTTGAATATAATGTATAATAATGTAATGGGGGAATATTAGTGTGTCCTGATAATGCCAGATGTCTTTAAAAGTGTCCTACATTATATTAAATATATCTAGTCAGTGAAAGAGAGCAAGTATATTCGTCTAAAATAATTTATTATTTGAATATCGTCTGAATATTGTTATTCTGGCGTCTCTATTGTCCTGTGCTTTGGGTTTCAAGTCCAAGCCTCTTCATTTACACACACAATGTAATATAAAATTTAGCATTTTAATCAACAATACATTTTTTGTAACCTTTTATCATATGTCTGGGAGTATCGCAATAATATGGTATGGTGATATGTTTCGAATCGCGACATGAGGGTATCGTTACACCGCTATTCATGACACACACACACACACACACACACACTGATGTTCACTATGACGTGTTCATTCCCTCCGGCTGCCGATACGATCTCCAGTTTTAATTGAAACCTGTTCTCTGGTGATGGACAGCTCTGGAAGATGGTGTGTGTGAAGAGTGTGTGAAGAGTGTGTGAGGGCCGAGACACACACCAGCAAGCGTTTGAGGGAATCAGGGCGTAATTGATTCGTTCAGTCAAGTTAGAAATATTAATGACAGGTGATTTTTGACATGTTAGTTAATGAGAAACACCAGCTTTACTGGTAAAACCCCTGTGGTTTCCTGGAATCAACACACGCATTCACACAAACCCAAACCAGACACTGTTAGTCATGCTAGTTCATGCATTAACTGATGCTAACACATGAGGCCTTACCGTCTCAGCTGGACACCAGACTGGTTCCACTGGTTAGGCTGGTTTTAGTGCATTTTTTTGGGCACTTGTCAACCAGCTAAACCAGTATAAGACAAACTAAACCAGTATAAACCAGCTGTGAGACAAACTAAACCAGTATAAACCAGCCGTGAGACAAACTGAACCAGTATAAACCAGCCGTGAGACAAACTAAACCAGTATAAACCAGTATAAGACAAACTAAACCAGTATAAACCAGCCGTGAGACAAACTAAACCAGCCGTGAGACAAACTAAACCAGTTTAAACCAGCCGTGAGACAAACTAAACCAGTATAAACCAGTATAAGACAAACTAAACCAGTATAAACCAGCCATGAGACAAACTAAACCAGTATAAACCAGCCGTGAGACAAACTAAACCAGTATAAACCAGCATAAACCAGCCGTGAGACAAACTAAACCAGTATAAACCAGTATAAGACAAACTAAACCAGTATAAACCAGCCGTGAGACAAACTAAACCAGTATAAACCAGCTGTGAGACAAACTAAACCAGTATAAACCAGCTGTGAACCATTACTATTACTGCTTTAATTCACAAGTGTTTCTAAAGTTCAGAATCATCTCATCGGGGCGTTTTGTGAGTCACACCATGAAATAAAATTAACGGTTCATTTGACGAAAAGTCTTCAGGGACGTAGAATAACTTGTCAAGGCCGTTAGCAAATCAAAGTGAAATTAAAGTAGTCAGCGCTCTGAAATCAAGCCCTTTCTCTCAAGACATCCGTTTCATCTCTGATCTAATGAACATCTGACATTTCCCAGCGTCTGATCGTTACACTCAGAGCCGGACGAGTCAAGAGCGGAGGGTTATATCTCACTGGATCCTGAAGAGCGATATCAGAGAGAGTTATATCTCACTGGATCCTGAAGAACGTATCAGGGTTATATCTCACTGGATCCTGAAGAGCGATATCAGATAGAGTTATATCTCACTGGATCCTGAAGAGCGTATCAGGGTTATATCTCACTGGATCCTGAAGAGCGTATCAGGGTTATATCTCACTGGATCCTGAAGAGCGATATCAGAGAGAGTTATATCTCACTGGATCCTGAAGAGCGTATCAGGGTTATATCTCACTGGATCCTGAAGAGCGATATCAGAGAGAGTTATATCTCACTGGATCCTGAAGAGCGATATCAGAGAGGGTTACATCTCACTGGATCCTGAAGAGCGATATCAGAGAGGGTTGTATCTCACTGGATCCTGAAGAGCGAAATCAGAGAGGGTTACATCTCACTGGATCCTGAAGAGCGATATCAGAGAGAGTTATATCTCACTGGATCCTGAAGAGCGATATCAGAGAGGGTTACATCTCACTGGATCCTGAAGAGCGATATCAGAGAGAGTTATATCTTACTGGATCCTGAAGAGTGATATCAGAGAGAGTTATATCTCACTGGATCCTGAAGAGCGATATCAGAGAGAGTTATATCTCACTGGATCCTGAAGAGCGATATCAGAGAGAGTTATATCTCACTGGATCCTGAAGAGCGATATCAGAGAGAGTTATATCTCACTGGATCCTGAAGAGCGATATCAGAGAGGGTTATATCTCACTGGATCCTGAAGAGCGTATCAGGGTTACATCTCACTGGATCCTGAAGAGCGATACCAGAGAGAGTTATATCTCACTGGATCCTGAAGAGCGATATCAGAGAGAGTTATATCTCACTGGATCCTGAAGAGCGATATCAGAGAGGGTTACATCTCACTGGATCCTGAAGAGCGATATCAGAGAGGGTTATATCTCACTGGATCCTGAAGAGCGATATCAGAGAGGGTTACATCTCACTGGATCCTGAAGAGCGATATCAGAGAGAGTTACATCTCACTGGATCCTGAAGAGTGATATCAGAGAGGGTTACATCTCACTGGATCATGAAGAGTGATATCAGAGAGAGTTACATCTCACTGGATCCTGAAGAGCGATATCAGAGAGGGTTACATCTCACTGGATCATGAAGAGCGATATCAGAGAGAGTTACATCTCACTGGATCCTGAAGAGTGATATCAGAGAGGGTTACATCTCACTGGATCCTAAAGAGCGATATCAGAGAGGGTTACATCTCACTGGATCCTGAAGAGCGATATCAGAGAGGGTTACATCTCACTGGATCCTGAAGAGCGATATCAGAGAGGGTTACATCTCACTGGATCCTGAAGAGCGATATCAGAGAGGGTTACATCTCACTGGATCCTGAAGAGCGATATCAGAGAGGGTTACATCTCACTGGATCCTGAAGAGCGATATCAGAGAGGGTTATATCTCACTGGATCCTGAAGAGCGATATCAGAGAGAGTTACATCTCACTGGATCCTGAAGAGCGATATCAGAGAGGGTTACATCTCACTGGATCCTGAAGAGCGATATCAGAGAGGGTTACATCTCACTGGATCCTGAAGAGCGATATCAGAGAGGGTTACATCTCACTGGATCCTGAAGAGCGATATCAGAGAGGGTTATATCTCACTGGATCCTGAAGAGCGATATCAGAGAGGGTTACATCTCACTGGATCCTGAAGAGCGATATCAGAGAGGGTTACATCTCACTGGATCCTGAAGAGCGATATCAGAGAGGGTTACATCTCACTGGATCCTGAAGAGCGATATCAGAGAGGGTTATATCTCACTGGATCCTGTGATCAGCAGATAAAGGCCCGTTCACACCAACAACCACAACTTTCAGGATCTACATGGAAACTTATTTCCATCACAGAATAAATAAAAGGTAGTTGCCGGTAGTTTTATCTCACAATTTACACTTTCTTTCTCAGAATTGCAATAAATAAACTCTTAATTCTACGAAAAAAAAAGGCTGAATTCAATTGTGAGATAAACTTGCAACTGCAAGATAAAAAGTCGTAATATCAGATAAAAAGGTCACCATTACCTTTCTTATTTCTTCTGTGGCGGAAACAAACAAAAATATAAATTGTGAGATCTAGACTCAGAATACAGAGAAAGTTAAATTGTGAGATTTAAACTCGCAATCCATAGGGAAAAGTCTAAATTCTGAGATAAAAAGTAGTCGCAATTACTTTTCAGAATTTAATTATTTTATTTCATGGTTAAAAAAAAAAAAAAAGAGAAAAAACTGAATTGCGAGATATAAACTTGAAGTTGTGAGATATATACAAATTCGGAGAAAAGTCTGAATTGTGAGATATAAACTCGCAACTACAAGGAAAAAAGTCGGAACTTTAAAATTTTTTATTTTGTGGTGGAGACGAAAAAAAACAGAATTGCGAGAAAAACAGAATTGTGAAATGTAAACTCGCAATTGCAAGTTTATAACTATATTTAACACACAATCATACAAACAAACACAATCCGAATTGTAAAATAAATAGTTGCAATTACCTTCTAAATTTTATTTTATTTTGTGGCGGAAACTATAACTATTACGTTTTATAATTCGCTTTCAGAGCAATTTTTTTATTAATTTTTTCTCCAGTTGATGAACAATGAAAATATTGACAGCCAATCAGAATCCATCCTGCCTTCAGAGCTCGAGTACTTAAAGCGACAGACGACATAATATAGTTATGGACGCTAATATAGTTATCGTTATCTTTACAGTTCTCATTCTTCTTCTGTCATGTCTGTTTCTCCTCAGTTCAGTTGCGCATGATATGGACTCGGGTCAGGCTATGTCTTGTCCAGGTTTAGTTGATGATATCAGAGAGCTTGAAGAACATCAGCATCATCAGCGCGAGACAAACGAAGTTATGAACGGAGAGCACATCCGCAATTAATATATTCACAATCGAGTTATAACCGAGACACAAACATGTCTCTTCCTCTCAGACATAAAGTATTCAGACTCTCATCTCCAGATCGCTCTCAGTCTCTCTCCCACAAGGCTCTGCATCATGTTTATTTAAGTGATCTGTCAGATGCTCACTGAATATTCATGAGAGATGTAAACGACCCGAATACCGTTCCACAGACCACCAGAACCACCAGAACCGACGCGGCACGATCATAATGAACATCCGTTCTGCCTGATATTGCTTACAGTGTCTGAAATGTCAGTGTAAAGAAGAATGTTTAGGCCTAAATTGCATATAAATTTTCCATCCATCCAGTTTACAAATAACCTCACAGTTAAACTGAACGTGGTATCTGTCATTCGCACATCAACACAACCGGTCAGATTTACTAATAAACTGTGTTTTAAACACAATAACCACCTTTATATATTCATCATCAATAAACTAAATCTGTGTTAATGTGATTGTACCTGACTGAATATTGCTTGTTCCACAGCTAGTCATATTTCCACCATGTTCATACTTTTAAATACATATAATTGTATTTACAATTAACATATTTTTTTCTAATTCAAAGCAATCTGAATAACTGCATTTTGAAAATATGAGTATTTAAATAAAATCAAAAAGATGCAAAGTGCTAACTAGATGAGTAAAGTTTGATGACAAACGTTGATGTCGCTTGACAAAGACAGGTCGTAAAGTTTAGAAGAACTTTGAAAAGCTTGAGGTTTTACTCAGAGAAAGTAAAAAAAATTTAGCATGTTGCTAGCATGATTTAATACATTGCTAACATGTTTTTACATGTTTGCTAGCATGATTAGCATTTTCTTAGCAGGATTGTTTATATGATTAGCACATTGGTAGCATGTTGCTTAAATGATTAGCATGTTGTTACATGATTTAACACGTTGCTAGTATGTCTTAACATGTTGTTAACATGATAAGCATGTTGTTAGTTTGTGGCTAGCATGATTTAACACAATGGTAACATGAGTTAGCATGTTGCTAGTATGATTTAATATGTTGTAATATGATTTAATACGTTGCTAGCATGAATTGGCACATTGCTAGCATGTTGCTAGCATGTTGTCCTAGGATAGTCGTCAAGCTTTGCTAGCGATAGACAGCTTAAATACTTTATAAGTCTTAGGTCCTATTTGAACAATCTAAGCTCATGGTCTAAAGCGCACGGCGCAAGTTCACTTAGGGTGCGTCTGAATCCACTTCTGCTAGTTTAACGACGGGAGAAATGGTCGGCGCTCCCGGCGCTGGTCTTAAAGGGTCGTCCCTATTCTCTTAATGAGTAATGGGTGTGTTTTGGGATTTATGTGCGTTAAACCAATCAGAGTCTCATCTCCCATTCCCTTTAAAAGCCAGTTGCACTCGCGCCGCGGCGGATTCACTATTTACATGACGGAGTTTGCAAGCAGAAAAACTGAGCGTGTCTCTAGCGAGGAAACGGATCTGCTACCATCTACGGGACAAGCCGGATTCACCATATCTTTATGTACACAATAATAATCTTTTACATTGTAATCCTTTTATTTTAAATAGTTGGCATGTTTGTGTGCCGCTGTGCGTCCCTGTGTGTTTAATAAGCAGTGTGTGTGTGTGTGTGTGTGTGTAATAAGCAGTGTGTGTGTGTGTGTGTGTGTGTGTGTGTGTGTGTGTGTGTGTAATAAGCAGAGTGTAGCGCGTTGTGGACCCGCCTATAGGCGCACATTACTAACTCGCTCTTTAAATAACAAAAAAGATATGTCTCAGTCTATTTCTGTTCCTCAAAACAGCAACACTCCAACAATGCGCCAGAACACACACTTGTTCTCAGACCAGCAGCCCATGGACACACAAATGAGCGCAAATGCATTTGCTATTTAAACAACGTGGTGCAGGACTTAAAAAGGAAAATTGCGTCGGGCTGAAACTAGCAGAAAACACTTGCGTCGCGCTTGGCGCTGCACTGCGGCGAGTGTAAGATAGGGCCCTTATTGTACAAAAGTCTTCACCCCCTCAATGAAAGTCTACTGGACAGTTTGTAGGTTTGATCGTCTGTTTAACAGAAATCGTACGTCGGATCAGCTAGAAAAGACACAGCATCTTGAGTCAGACCAGTCTGAAGGTCTGAGCCCAGTTCAGTTTAGTTTAAATCCATTTCAACTATATAAATCTTGACTTTAGGGCTGAATATAGTGTTGTGTGTGTGTGGAGATCTTATAAATGTTAGGAACACAATCTTCCCTCAGGCGTTTCACCTCAAACTGAAGTCTTGTCTCTGTTATTTACCCGATTTATAAAGTGAGCGTGAAATAAAGCCTCTGACCTGCGAGAGAAACTATCATCAGAGAGCGTCTCTGGAGAAATCTGCACAGTTCACACACACACACACACACACACACACACACACACACACACTGTGTTTACTCCAGGAACATCTCATAATCTCACTGCGGTTTCATTTCTGACAGAGAGTTTGAGTTCCTTCGGGATCAGGAACATGTTTCCTCAGCGCTGGAACACTGACGGCTTCAGAAACTCGACGCTTGAGCGCTTCGTCTTCAGGGAGAGAGTGTTGTGTTCAAACGCTCTGGCTGAACCCATGACCTCGAGACTGAGGAACACACACCCCACACATCAGCTTCTTCCTCAGGGTTTCTGTCTCCATCTACAGCACTAATATCTCAACATTCTTACATCAACACACATTTACTGGAGAAGAACAACGACTGAAGATATTAAGCCTGAAAATGTATCAAAATGAAGTGAGTTTGTGCTTAAAACTAGATGTACCGCATCGCGGTACAAAATATGACCGCCGCTCAGGCCTGCACTGGCTTTCCACAAAAATAAATGACGTGGAGTAATTTGGCTGTATTGCGTGTTTATGTATATACCTAAAAAAAGTAAAAGTATGTGCATGTCTGTCTGTGTGTGTGTGTGTGTGTGTGTGTGTGTGTATGTGTGTGTCTGTGTGTGTGTGTGTGTGTGTGTGTGTGTGTCTGTGTGTGTGTGTGTGTGTGTGTGTGTCTGTGCGTGTATGTATGTGTGCGTACATGTGTGCGCGTGTGTGTTTGTGTGTGTGTGTCTGTGCATGTGGATTTGTATGTGTGTGTATGGGTGTGTGTCTGTGCGTGTGGATGTCAGTGTGTGTGCATGCTTGCGTTTGTTTGTATTCCTGCATGTGTGTGTGTGACAGTATCATCCTAAACCAGCAACCCTTCGCTCAACAGCACCATCTACAGGCCGATGAGTGTACAGTCACTAAATGTGCACATAAATGAATTTATTTTATACCCCCCCATGGATGAAATTCTACAAAACTTAGCAGAGGATACCCCCAGAGGATGTCAAGTTAATCATACACATGAAATATGGTGCAGTTCTGAACATCTCCACTGAAGATAGGGGCGATTAAAGCAGAATAATATTGCATTTTCATTTTTTATGGGAGGGGCGCAAATCACAAATGAGTGATTATGGGCTAGGTTGATGTGGGCCCTTAAGAGCAACATACCATAAAAATTTCTTCATCCTCGGTGCCACGGTTCAGGTAGTTATTTAGGAAAAACTGCATTTTTTTGGGTTTGGGGGGGCCCAGCGCGGGGGGGGAGTGGCCCCCGGGGACCAAACGAAATTTTTCCTTAGAAGTCTAGTGGGGCTACATGCCCACCAAATTTCATGTTCCCCGGTGCTTCGGTGTCCCTGGTATCGTTGACGAAAAATTCAGTAAGGTGACGAAAAAAAAAAAAAAAAAAAACTTTGACAATCCCTATATGACCGCTTTCGCTAGCTACGCTAGCGGCGGTCATAATAAGAACAAATATCAGCCGATGGAGTCAGAAAGGAGGAAAACAAAAAATTTTCTATAAATATCTTCAGTTATTGTTGTTCTCCAGTAAATGTATCGTGATGTAAGAATGTTGAGATGTTTGCTGGAAAACGAGACAGAAACACTGAGGAAGAGCATGATATTGAGTGATGTCACTAATGATTCATTGTATCAAAGTTTTGAATTGATTTTTTGAAGTGAACATGATTCAGTGAAGCGAATCAATTAACTACGGCCACTAAAGTTTAAACCAGATATGCTAAATAATCACAGTGTTGCTTAATTTTGCACTTACTGTGTGAATATTCATTTAAAGCGATAACTTTTTCTGCTGAATGAACAGATTTGTTCTTTTGTCCAGAGGCTCATGGATCTGAAACTTTAATCATGCATTTAAACATTCATAAGCACACAATCTCTCTCTGAAAAACAGAGTAAAAGCTGATGAATCTTCTGTGAAGAATCATTCTTGTGTTTCACAGTTTTCTTATTAAAGGGATAGTTCACTTTGAAATTAAATTTTGGTATGTTTTAGCTTACCTCAAGGGCATCCAAGATGTAGGTGTCTTTTTTTCCGCAGAAGTTTCAATTTTGATATTTTTAGGTCAAACCGTTCTTGTCTGTCAGTCATATAATGCAGGTCTATGGTCACTGTCTCAAAGAGCATGCACAGAGTCCAAATTAAACCAATTCCCCATCGTAAGTACACATTGATGGCCTAAGACACGAAACGAGCGGTTTGTGTGAGAAAACGAACAGTATTTATATCGTTTTTACCTCTTATACACAGCCATGTCCGAGTGATCTGAGGGCGCGGGCGGGTATATCACTTGGACGTGGCTGTGTACAAGAGGTAAAAACGATATAAATACTGTTCGTTTTCTCACACAAACCGCTCGTTTCGTGTCTTAGGCCATCAATGTGTACTTACGATGGGGAATTGTTTAATTTGGACGATGGGGAATTGTTTTAATTTGGACTCTGTGCATGCTCTTTGAGACAGTGACCATAGACCTGCATTATATGACTGACAGACAAGAACGGTTTGACCTAAAAATATCAAAATTGAAACTACTGCGGAAAAAAAGACACCTACATCTTGGATGCCCTTGAGGTAAGCTAAAACATACCAAAATTTAATTTCAAAGTGAACTATCCCTTTAATGCTCCTCTTGAATGGTCACATGACTTTGCTGTTTGCAGAGGTCAAAGGTCAGTCGTGTCCGGAGGATAATTACACTAGCGAACGATCTGTCATATTGCAGAGATATATCTGTTTAACGATCTTGATCTTGATATCTGCCGGATCGTTTGCTCTCGATGACGAACGGCCAATTATTCCTGAAGTGCAGCGTGAACAATAACCCACAGAGAGGACTGATGATCTATGTTTGTTCATCATCATCCAGTGGATTCACTGTTCAACACAAGCTCGTTTCATTTGATGAGAAATGCTTGAGTTCGGTTTGAGATCTCTGAGTTTGGGATCTCTGAGTTTGCGATCTCTGAGATTGGGATCTCTGAGTTTGGGATCTCTGAGTTTGAGATCTTTGAGTTTGAGATCTTTGAGTTTGAGATCTTTGAGTTTGGGATATCTGAGTTTGATATCTTTGAGTTTGAGATCTCTGAGTTTGGGATCTCTGAGTTTGAGATCTTTGAGTTTGAGATCTCTGAGTTTGAGATCTTTGAGTTTGGGATCTCTGAGTTTGGGATCTCTGAGTTTGGGATCTCTGAGTTTGAGATCTCTGAGTTTGAGATCTTTGAGTTTGAGATCTCTGAGTTTGAGATCTTTGAGTTTGAGATCTCTGAGTTTGAGATCTTTGAGTTTGAGATCTCTGAGTTTGAGATCTTTGAGTTTGAGATCTCTGAGTTTGAGATCTTTGAGTTTGAGATCTCTGAGTTTGAGATCTTTGAGTTTGAGATCTCTGAGTTTGAGATCTCTGAGTTTGAGATCTTTGAGTTTGAGATCTCTGAGTTTGGGATCTCTGAGTTTGGGATCTCTGAGTTTGAGATCTCTGAGTTTAGCTTCTGAGACGAGTGTGAGATGTTCTTCCTCAGTGTTTTACAGCACAAATATCTAAACGTTCTGAACCCTCATTTTGAATTCGGGTCGTCTTTGACCCAAAACAAGAAAAAACAATCTTGATGTAAGAACGCTGAGATGTTTGTGCTGGAAACGAGACAGAAACACTGAGGAAGAACATCATGTTTGCAGTGTGTGTTTATCCTTTATTGGCCGAATGAAATGCAATAATTGATGCATTGTTATTCATCAGAGGAGTGTATCGAAGCTCCTGCAGCTGTGTGTGTGTGTGTGTGTGTGTGTGTGTGTGTGTGTGTGTGTGTGTGTGTGTGTGTGTGTGTGTGTGTGTGTGTGTGTGTGTTTGAGTGTGTTTGAGGAACGTTTGAGCTGGAGGTCAGAGGTCAAACACACATATCGATCATCAGAGTAATGAACTAATGAACTACTGAGAGCTTAGAGAGAGTCTGTAATGAGCAGCACACAAACAGATCATTACACACACAGAGAGAGAGAGAGAGACACTGTGTGTGTGTGTGTGTGTGTGTGTGTGTGTGTGTGTGTGTGTGTGTGTGTGTGTGTGTGTGTGTGTGTGTGTGTGTGTGTGTGTGTGTGTGTAGTGGCAGAGAGACACAGCATCAGTATATCAGTTGTTAGAGAGAGAACTGAAACTCTCTCCGCTGATTCTCGACTTCTGTTCTTATCTTTTCCCTCTTCATTTCTCCTCCGTCAGTGTGTGTGAGATGAAGATGTGTGTGAGATGAAGATGTGTGAGATGTTTGTTCTCTGTTCTCCATCAGACTCTGAATCTGTGTGTGTGTTTAAACACTGAAGTAAGAACACACACACTGTGATTCTGTGGCTCCCGGATGAGCTGATGCTTTTATTTTATCCATTTTGCTTTTATCCAAAGGAACTTGTATTGCATTCAAGATATTTATTATGTATTACTTTACTTTCTTTCTTTTCTTTTCTTTTTATTAAAAACATGTATTATTGAATTAATTTTATATTTCATTTTATTAATTTTATTTATTATATTAATTTTATTATATTATATATTTTTTTATTTTATATTAATTTATTTTATTTTATTTTAGCATCTTGTATTGCATTCAAGATTTTTCTCTCCTCTTTTCCTCTTTTCTCCGCAGACGTCACAGTTGTCCTGTCGGTGACTGATGCTGATGCTGTATTTTAAGTGTGTATGCGGATGCTCCCATCATGCATTGCAGCGCCTCACATCGGGACGGGGTTTCGGCTTTAGGCAAATCTGCAGCTTTGTTATAATGCCATTTAAAATGATTTGATCAGGGTTCATCATTATCCAATAACGCAGCTAACACCAGCTTGTGTGCGGCAGTGACGCCCCAGGACCGGCTGCGGGACGAGGAGAACTCTGCATTTGCATATAGATTATGCGTGAGTGCTAAACCTGCGCAGATTCCTCGTACATGCTTCTGTCAGAACGGAGAAAATCCTATAATTGGATGATGCCATGTTCCCTGTCAGGTCCTGTAGGATGTGGAGGACACATGGGAATATTCCCTGCGGCTCGAGAGGATCAGACTGGTTCTCATGACCCCATCAACAGAGTGGAGATGCAGAACATATAGACCAATATCAGTCTGGAGGCTTTTAGCATAAGAGAAAATATGTGTTTTCTCTCTGTGGCATTTGCAGATTCATCCAGTAGCATTATGACTTTCTGCAATACACATAATAACATGTCAACAAAGAAAACGTTCAATTAAAACTCTTTCATTATTTGATCACCGTTTTACCAATCTTTTACAAATCTCTTCCTTAGCTTCCAGTGTTCTCCCACATCACTGCTCTTTCAGGCTCACGTTTCTATTTTATTCATTTTATTTTATTTTATTTTAATGCATTTGGCAGATGCTTTTATCCAGTGACTAACATTGCATTCAAGATTTACATTTATTTTATTTTTAATTTAATCTTTTTTTTATTAAATTCATTTGGCAGATGCTTTTATCCAAAGTGATTTATTTTATTTTATTAATTTGGCAAATAATTTTTATCCAAAGTGACATATTGCATTACAATGTTATTTGTGACATTGTTATTTCGGTGGCATTGATAGTTTTAGTTTTATTTTATTTAGTTTTAGTTATTTTAGCACTTCAACTTAAACTAAACAAAAATGAGAAATGTTGCTTTGGCAACTATAGCTGAAATAGTTTTTGTTGTGACTTATGTTATTTCAGGAAATGTTAAAAGTGTGTATGTGTGTGTGTGTGTGTGGTTTGAGTTAACAATATTAAGTTGTGTTCTCCATTATTAAGTTGTCGCTTTAGGACTCATGAACTGAACCAGTTAAAGCTCTCAGACTCTTGGAGACTCGTCATTATTCTACAGTGGATCTGAGATGAACATCGAGGACTTGAAGCTTCAGTCCATCACTGACATGAAGCTTTGCTCAGCTGTACTCGAGCCGTTCCTCAGGGTTTACTCTGTTGTTACCGCGGTAAACGCTGGCTCAGTCAGGACACGTGTGTCTCTCCCTTCAGGCTCTTGTGCTTCAGGGCTTCACTGAGATCTGATGAACCTGTACGGTCGAGTTCCCTCACGGGTGAGCTTCAGACACACTGTGTGCTTGCTCTCATTTCATTATATAGAGGCTATAACGAACATGTGAGACTCAAAGGTCGTTTCTGAAGAACATGCTTGAAGATTTTGGTGGGAATTTAGTCTTTTGTAGTTCATAGATTAATGCAAAGCTCAATGAGCCAATTATTTGAATCAAAATGAGATTCGTGATTCCCTCTTGAACTCATCAGTTTGAATCAATCTAATGATTCACTCACTCACTGAACTCCAAAAGAGCTCATAGAGTGAAATGATTTGTTTTATTGTTTGTAAATTATCCTTTGAAACACACTTTAACACATTCAAATGCGGACTAATATTGGAGGACTAATATTGCTTTATCTTTCAAATCATCTTCAAAAGAATCATTAAGGAACCAGAATCGGAATCATGACCTTTCAGTTGTGATTCACTCAAACGCGACTCTTTCTTCGACCGTTGAGTCTTCCTTCTCGCGCATCAGCTTCTCTCTCTCTCTAGTTTTCATCTAATTTCTCTTGATCAAACACTCCTCACGTCTCTTTATCACTCGCTTTTAATGTTCCTGTTTGAGTCGTTATTAGAGGCAGCCTGCGGTCGGCTCTCAGTCCTGACTCGACTGATTCCGGGTCAGTTTGTCGGTGTGTGTGTGAGCCACTGAAGTGTGTTAATGTGGCCATAACTCTGATGGATTTCCCTCATCCAGTTTCCTATCGCTGAAACAGACATCTGTGAAATACGAAGCGATTATGTCAGAATTCCTCCATTCCTGATGGATTTTCAAGGCCGTTCGAGTCGATTGAAAGAATCGCTCCAGCTCTGAGAAAGACTCATTTATCCGTCGTTTGCTGACTCGCATTTCTTCTCTGATATGAGTCAAATTCATCTTCATATTGTAGCGTTCGAGCTCCAGTATTTCAGAGGTTTGTGGAGACTATTATCCTGAAGTCTGTCTTTATCGATGCTTTGAGCGCTTGAGGATTCTCTAATGCACTGATAAAAGTGATTCTGTGGTGAAGTAAATGCTACAGAAAAAACTAATGTCATTTCTACATGAAAAAGGTTTAGACAAGAATAAAAAAACGAAGTAAATTCTATGTTATTACTCAACTCAAGCTTGTAGAAATTAAAGCGTAAATCTCAACTATAAAAAATTAAGTAAAATCTACTCAACTTTTCTAATACTGGTTTTCCCATCATGCATGAATAATTAATAAGGTTGATTTACACTGTTTTCCAGCTGTATTTACACCGTTTTATCATTACTTTTGCTGTTAGGTTTGGTAACTTGCCATTTTGTGACATCTGGATTCATTTTCTACTCAAAATGTCACATTCATACTCATAAACGATCTTTCAAATGTTAGCGTTATTATGTATTGTGTACCAAGTATTGAGGTCTCTGTTCATGTTGCATCTATTATGTAGATACAGTGTGGAATACAATATCTATTGTATTATTTACTAAGATGTTTCAAAATAAAGCATACACTTTAAAAGTGTGGTTAAATTTGATATTATATTATTAGAGTAAAAAGTGAATTTTGTTATATTAACTTAACTTAGTTAAGTAGATGTTACTCAATTTTATTTATGAAATTAAATATAATTAAGTAAAATTAACTTAATTACTTCAATTAAATGTCAAATGAATGTTAAGTTCAGTAGTAAGTAGATTTTACTTGATAATAACAGGTAAGTTGTACAGAGCAGTAATAAATGTACTTAAAATGTGTTATGAGGATTTTATCAAGTAAATCCTACAAGTAATGTGTTTCAGTGTAGCGTGATTAAACTGCTCTGTGTTCATGGTTTTAGGAGACCATCTTACGCAGGTTTACGTGATATTTTTGTCATGGATTCTTGCGTCTGTTCCTGTAAATCATGTGTTTTTGATGTTTACTGAGATTCTCTGGTTCAGTGTGAGAGTCTCAATAGATGTTTGATTCTCCTCTGAAATTTTTTCCTGATTTCGTATGGTAATTCCTGATTGTGTGGAGATTCGAAACCTGTTCCCGCTGAGAGCGAACGCATTAGACACGGCGAGTGAGATCCTGCAGGAGTGACATTTCTGTTCTGCCGGATTAATAATGGAAAAAGATTACAGACACCTCGAAGGGACAAACAAGACAAAACACAGGAAGGTTATTAAAAGAGCGACGACATGTCAAATAACGGCACAGAGACAGCTGGGAATAACATATCAATATTTGATGGGCCTCCATCAAAGTGTGCATGAGCAGCCTGGCACGCTTAACGTGTGTGCGTGTGTGTGTGTGTGTGTGTTGGGCATACGTAACCCGTTTTAATGAGCTGTGTTATGATGGCCTCCCATGGAGAATATGAGCATGAGTATTGATCTATGATTCAGGAGCCTGTAACATCTCTCTCTCTCTGTCAGGAAAGACTGAAGGATCTGATCTGACAGACGGAGGAGATGATCGAGACAATAACATCAGGATGAGGAGAATCTCCTCCGTCAGCGCTTTAATATACGCCACACATGCTGGAAAAACATAAACCGACCCATTTACTGCACGGTTGGGCAGGTTAACCCGTAACACCGGGCGAATAGTGTGTTTACAGCATGAGTAAAGTGTAAATGCTGCACAACTTTGTTGAAAAAAGGTGGTTATAGCTGGTCTACCCACTGGTCTAGGTTTAAGCTCACATTTGGGACCAGCAAACCATCTTAGACTGGTTTAGGTTTATGTCGTCGGCCCAGATCCGGCCCTGCTGTCTGGGAAATCAGTCCAGCTGGTCTCAAATGTGACCAAAAACCATAATACAGACCAGTAATCGAGATGGTAGACCAGCATATCATTTTATGTAACATAATATTTGCCAGATGTTTGGGTTTGCATAGCTGGTATCTCATTAAACATTAAAACACAAGACACTTTCACAAGACTTGATGACAAACACACAACTTACACCAGTCTAAGATGGTTTGCTGGTCCCAAATGAGCCCAAAAACCATAAAAACTGTCCAGACCAGCTAAGCACATTAGACTGGTTTAAGATGGGTGTTAAACATTAACACAACACATATGAGAACATATGACAACAATTACTGGTTAAACTGTTTATGTTTTGTGTGATATAAAGTGAGCAATTGTAATTGACACACACTTGTGTTGTAAGACCAGCTTAATCCAGCCTAATGTGGATAACTGGGAGAATACACAGGTCAGGTTTGATGTTTAGTTTGGACTGGGAAACCCTCTTCGACTGGTTTAAGAGATATATTTGTGTTTTGTTTTTTCATCAGGATACAGTTATAGTAAAACTTTCAGAATGTTTTCACATGTGTTGTGTTTGTTTCAAAGCATGAAACCCAGAAATGTGTTTTCTGACATGAAAGCGGATCCAGAGACATCTCCTCCTCTCTTCCTGCGCTCGAGGCGTTTGACCCGGTTTAATCTCACGGCTCGTGAACAGCCTCCGCTGCGAGCAAAGCTGAAGCTGTCAGTAACTAGCATGATAACGTGTTTGTGTTCGTGTTCCCGTGGGGTTTCCACACACTCTGAGATATAACCTCTAGAAAAGAACCGCATGCAAATGACCACTGACGTCCAGCAGAAGAGCAGAGCTCAGGAGGTCAGGAGATCTGTGTGTGTGTGTGTGTGTGTGTGTGTGTGTGTCTGTGTGTGTGTGTGTGTGTGTGTGTGTGTGTGTGTGTGTGTGTGTGTGTGTGTGTTCATAAACGCCTCCGCGTGATTTGACTGTAATATTTTCAGTGTGAATCCTCTGTACGTCTTGATCTGACTAAACGTTCCCTTAAAGCTTTATTTTCATTCATACTTTTTTGATAGTGGCTTACTCTCCGTTTGAACAAAACCAATATTTACATTTCTTAGTGGAACAAACCGACCGACATTTAAATCTCGTAATGGAACAAAAGCGACCGACATTTAAATATTTAAATCTCGTAATGGAACAAAAGCGACCGACATTTAAATATTTAAATCTTGTAATGGAACAAAAGCGCGATGATATTTAAATATTTAAATCTTGTAATGGAACACAAGCGACCAACATTTAAATATTTAAATCTCGTAATAGAACAAAAGCGACCGATATTTAAATATTTCAATCTCGTAATGGAACAAAAGCGACCGACATTGAAATATTTAAATCTCGTAATGGCACAAAAGCGACCGACATTTAAATCTCTAAACGGATCAAAGAGATCAAAGACCAGTCAAAAGAGATGCGTTAATGGACCGACATTTAAATCTCGTAATGAAACTAAACTGACCAATACAAAACTACAATATCTAGATCTAAATCATTATATGATCCAGCACTAAATCTATGATATGGCTCTGTGTAAAGGACCAGGGAATTATAGATGTAACAGTGTGATTTACTTTGAAGCGTATGTAAATCATATGTATTGTGAAAATTGCAATAGAAAAACATTTGACTGTATATTTTGTGTTTCTCTTGTGTTTTGCTCAGGATTTGTGAGGATGTCACACGCTTGTCCACGTGAGAGACGTATCTGCATCACGATAGCGTGAGTAAAATATCATGTTTATGATGCTTTATGTGTAAGAGAGGCCTGAGGAGAAATGCATCTCTGTCATGAATGACAATAGAGCCGGAAATGAGAGGAACAAGACAGCATTACAGATCCCAGATCAGTCATAACACATGAAGAACATCTGAGCTTCGGTAACTCTCCTGCTCAATATTCTCATGAAAGGAAAGGAAATGAAATAATAAAACAGATCAGTTCTATTGCAGAGAGATAAAAAAGCGAAAATGTGAACAATACTTCCATAAAAATAATAATAATGTTATATAAGAATTAAAAGGATCCTTCTCTGCAGTCACAGACAGTGATAATAACTGCATATGAATGTCCAGATCATGCTGATATTATCACAGCATGTTTCATCACTCTTCACTATCACTGCGTGGAGAAATATCAATGAAAGTGGATTAATATTCTGCTAAACATCTGTCTTTGTGTTCAACAGAAGAGAGAAAGTCACACGGGTTTGGAGCGACACGAGGGCGAGTCAGTTTCATTTTCAGGGAAATTATTCCTGTAATGAGATTAATACGCTGTATGACCCATCAGCTCGTTCATCTATATCACATCATGGAGTTTTGGGCTTTTATGGTCCATAAAGAAGCATTCAATGTTTCACAGAGGCGTTGTGATGCTGAGTTTGAGTTCAGACTGTTAGTGTTTAAAGATGGAAGTGTACAGTTGAATTTATGAGAGAAAAAGTCAAATTTATGAAAAAAAATTCAAAGTCAAAACTCAGATATGTCGAAATTATAACATACAAAAGCATAATTATGACAATAAAATTCTAAGTTGACAAAGTCAAAACTATGAGGTAAAAAGTATGAGGTAAAAAGTATTTTTAATCTCAAAATTATGACTCAATTTGGACTTTTTGTCTCATATTTGTTACTTTTTGTCAACTTAGAATTTTTATTGTCATAATTATGATTTTGTTACAATTTCGGCATATCTCAGTTTCAACTTTTTGTCATAACTTCACTTTTTTTTTAATCATAATTTCAATTTTTTAAATCTCTTAGTTTTGCCTTTGTCAACTTACATACTGACGTATTTTCTATGTCAATTATGATTTTGTTACAATTTCGGCAACTTTTTGTTGAAAATGAATCATAATTTCAACTTTTTAATCTCTTAATCATGACTGTCATGTCATAATTTTGCTTCATTTTCATTATTTCGTGTTATAGATTATGATTTACTTCATGATGGTTTTCTCTGATGTGGCAGAAATGGGCTTCCGTAGAAAAGTGAGACTGAGTGAGTTTGATTTGCAGTGAGAGTTCTGTGTGCTGTGTTCCTGAGCTCACACTGAGAGTGTGATTATGGTAAATCAGTAAAGTGTTTACCTCAGTACAGGGTTATAGATGTGATGAGATCATTCTATCACTTAGTGAAATGACTTTAATCCTGTAGAGAGACAAACGTTCACCATCCTTCTGCCTCATTTACATGCTTTAAAGTCAAATATCCAGAGGATTTCTCTGAGCGTGAGTGTGAGTGTGTGTGCCGTGGGCTGAATACATCACTCTCTAATGAGTGCATTACAACCGAGAGCTGATGATGCTGGAACACAAACCTACACACACACACA
This sequence comes from Leuciscus leuciscus, assembly GCF_965113295.1. NCBI lineage: Eukaryota > Metazoa > Chordata > Actinopteri > Cypriniformes > Leuciscidae > Leuciscus > Leuciscus leuciscus. The sequence continues at coordinate 31,433,167 of NC_138724.1, forward strand.
TGTTCCTCATGCGTTCCCATGATGATCCCAGCACACCTGCAGATCTCCTGGGGAACGTGTGGACTGAGTCTCAGAAAATGGATTGAACTGTCTTTGTATGAAAAAGAGCATTTTGCTGAACATCTGTTAGTATGGAAGCCCATTTCTGCCATATACAAAAACAAAAACGCTTTTGTCAATCAGAATTAGGACATAAAGAGTCAAAATTATGAGATGAAAAGTCAAAATTATGAATCAGAAACTCTTCTTTTTGATATACTAAATTGAAATGATCACATACTGTGTTATAATTATAATTTAAGTCATTATTTCAACTAAGTCAAAATTGACAAAAGGTGGAAATTATGACAAAAGGTCATAATTGTGACGTTACAATTTTGACAAAAGTTGTAATTTTGACTCCTAAATATGACACATTTTTATCTCACAATTTAAACTATTTAACCTTGTAATTATGACTTAGTATGTCATAATTTTGATGATTTGTCATAATTTATTTTGTGTAATATTTAAAAAATTTCACGTCATAATTTTGACTTGTCATAATTGATTTTATGTACTAATTTACACTTTATGTAATAATTTCCATTTTTTACATCATAATTTTGTCCTTTCATAATGGACTTTTTGTCATAATTTCCACTTTTTGTTATAATTTTCACTCATATTTATGACTATGTAATAATTTCCACTTTTAAGTAATATTTTCCACTTTTTATGTCGTAATTTGACTGTCATAATTAACAATGTACATATTTTTATGTAGTAATTTCACTTTTTATGTCACAATTTCCACTTTTTGTCATAATTGACTCACATTTATGACTATGTAATAATTCCCACTTTTAAGTTATATTTTCCACTTTTTATGTCGTAATTTGACTTATGTCATAATTATAACTATGTAACAATGTACATATTTTTATGTAGTAATTTCACTTTTTATGTCACAATTTCATAATTTTGACTTATATGTAATAATTTAACCATTTCCATTTTCCAATTTTATCTTTTTATATCATAATTTTCATTTATATGTAATAATTTCCACTTTTTATGTGAGTTTGTATATGACTACCAGAGCATGAATGCTTGTGTTCTGTTGTGAAGACAGCGTGAGAGAGAGAGAGAGAGAGGGAGAACATGATGACAGATTCTTCACTTTTGTCTGAACTCTTGATGTGAAACAGCTGTTGCTGCTGCTGTATTCATGGAGTCCATTAATCTGTGCTCAGAGCTCCAGATAATACATCTAGATGTTCCTCTGCTTGGCCTGATGAAGACATCAGATAATCTGCCAAGATAATGTGGCGTCCGGCGTCACGGAGAGCCATTAACACACACTTCAATTAGCATATCAAAGATCATCTGCTCCATAAATATATGAAGTGACATGGCCAGACTCATTATACAGACAGGCCTATTAAAGATGCACGTCTCCCTCCACAGTGTGTAATGAGAGGGAGTTGTGTGCGCTCCGGATCCCTGAAGGTTATGGATGAGGCGGCAGTGATGGACTGAGGATGAGGTGAGCTCGAGTGGTGTTATCTGGATGATATTTCTGATGCTGGTGACGAATGCCAGCGCTGTCACTGAAACGCTTTAATCACACCTCAGCGACTCACAGGCTGACCCATGTAGGAATGATCCTGATGGATGTGAAGGGAGTGATAGTGCTGGGAAGTGGAGGAATGAAGCTCACTGGAGTGAATGGAGATGAACTCATTAACCTTCATTTCATCATGTGTTTGAGCCTCTGGACTGGAGTTTGTGTGTAAGTGCTTTATCAGCTGTGAGGTCAGTGTAACTAACCCTGTGGAGAGCACATCCGGCACATCCGACTCATATTTCACCACAAAACCAAGTGAGAAAAAAGCAGAAGAATCCTATTTTTGCGATTATTTTCATGACTAATACAGTCTCAATACTGAATAACTACTTTTATTTTTTGGAGCTTTTTAAATTCTCAGTAAAAGAAAAAATATAATATTTTTTTGTTCTTTGCTTAAATCAAATGAAATCTTTCTCTTTTTTTTGGACTGACAATATATATAGGTTTTTTTATAAATTTTAATAACTAATAAACTAATTTTCATCACATCATCTTGTTACTGTAATGCGTACATACACACACACACACAAAAAAGAAAATCTCAATAAAATGTATGAATTGTAACTTTTTATGTAAAAATTGTGACTTTTTATGACAATTTTTTTTTATGTAAAAACTTTGACTTTTTATGACACAAATTTTTTTTTTTGTGCTCTTTTCTGAGAACACTAGCCATGTTAAAGCAAGATTAGAAACATGACCTAAAACACACTAAATGTTGTTTTCCTGTAAGAGTGAGTGTGTGCTGGATGAACATCAGACGTTTTGAAGAAAAGATTTATTCAGTGTCAAACTTTCACAATGACCACACATTCACCTGGCCAAGAGAGACGACTACAGCTTATCCAAATCAGACTAAGAACACTGAGCCAGAACAAGCACAGGAATTTACAATTCAAATGTACAACCGTTGCTCCAAATATAAATAAAACCAGACTGACACAAACTGAATCCACTGGTTCCTCAGACAGACTCCTGTGGGAAATGCATCTGAAAAAGCTCTTAAAATGGCTTGTGGACATTAGCTTTAATTACACCGAGTCCACTGAGCAGGACTAGATCATAATTGTTATTTTTGGTTTTCTGTAAACCAGTACCTCTCATAGAACAAATCATAATCCACACATGGATTCAACCAGACACTGTTAAGGAAAAACTACATCGCCAACAGGTTTCCTTTCTGTACAGTGATTACCTAGAAACTTGTCCAGTTGCTGGTCATATAATGAAGATTGGGCAGCAGAAGTGAAAACAGTGAAGTGTTTCAGTAATGTTGGCTGGTTTAGTGGACTTCAGGAGGTGTGTGTGTGTGAGGTAGAGGTAGAGCTGGCCCGGAGTCATTGAGAGCTGGTTTGGTGCAGAGAGTTGAAAAATCAAACAATAGAAATCCTACAACATCTGAAACACAGACTCAGCAAGGCTGACTAAAGGCAGGAGATTGCACAATAATTCACATTTTGCTGAAATGTAAACATTATTTGAAAAATACTTCAGATCCTGTGAGGAATGACAAATAAATAAAACATTATGGGAATAATTCACTTAAAAATTAAAAATACAAATTCCCCCTGATGTTGTTACTGAAAGTTGCCCATATGATGCGTCAGGTTTCATTTCATTGGTCAAATGTCATTAATGTCAAAGCTGATGCGATGCTTCTTTATGGATAAGAGGACGGGATTCACTTTAATTATTCACTTTTTGTCTTCAACATGAGAAAGTTAAAAAGGGACTTGGAAAAAAATGTAAGATGAAAGAATATATATATATTTTGCGTTCTCTTGCAAAATGTTGCATTACCTCAAGAAATGTTGCATTCACTTGCAAAACTTTAGCTTTTTTTCGAGCCAACAGTGACAAAAAAAATAAATATATATATTGTATTGGATGAAAGCAAAACTTTGGTGAGCAAATGGGCTAATGCAAAATTTTTTACATTTTTATTGGCCGAAAGAAAAGCTTGTAAGCATATGGGCTAATGCAAAGTTCAAAATTAAATTTTTAACAAATTTGATTGGGCGAAAGAAAAACTTAAGTGAGCAATCAGGCTAATGTAAAGTTCAAATTCGAAATAAAATAAACATTTGGGGTGCGAAAGCAAAACTTTAGTGAGTTAACGGGTGAATGCAAAGCTAAAGTTCAAAAAAAATTAAAATTTTATTGGACGAAAGCAAAACTTTGTTAAGCAAATGGGCAAACGCAAAAAAGTTCAAATTCAAACTTTTGAAAAAATGTATTGGACGAAAGCAAAACTTTAGTGAGCAAATTGACTAATTCAAAGTTCAAATTCAAAATAAAATAAAAAAACATTTGGGGGACGAAAGCAAAACTTTAGTGAGCAAATCGACTAATTCAAAATGGAAACATTTTATTGAATAAAAGCAAAAAAAAACAAAAAAAAATGGGTGAATGCAAAGTTCAAATAAAAATTTTTTTAAAACTTTATTGGGCGAAATAAAAACTTAAGTGAGCAAACAGGCTAATGTAAAGTTAAAATAAAAAAAATAAAAAAATAAAAACATTTGGGGGGCGAAAGCAAAACTTTAGTGAGTTAACGGGTGAATGCAAAGTTCAAATTCAAAATTTTGTAAAATTTTGTTGGACGAAAGCAAAACTTTAGTCAGCAAATGGGCGATTGCAAAGTTCAAATACAAAATTTTATGAAATTTTATTTGAAAATGTTTTTGGAACGAAAGCAAAACTTTAGTCAGCAAACGGGCAAATGCAAAGTTCAAATTCAAAATTTAGAAAAAAAAAATTTGACTAAAGCAAAACTTTTGTGAGCAAATGGATGAATGCAATGCTCAACATTTTGACAATTGGACAATTGGATGAAAGCAAAACTTAAGTAAGTTAATGGGTTGAATATTTTCATATTTTTAACATTTTCATATTCAAAATGTTAAAAAAAGCGCAAAACTTTGGTGAGCAGGCTAATGCAAAGTTCAAATTAAACAAATTGAAAAAAAATTATTGGGCAAAAGCAAAAATGTATTAAGCAAATGAATAAATGTGAATAACATTTTTTGAAAAGTTTCTCAAACTATTGTGAGCAGATAAAAAAAAAACTGAAATAGTTTTTCCTCCAATATCATGTTTTTTTCCCCCATCATATCCAACTAGAGGCTTAGAAAGGCAAACAGGTTTGTGTTGAACATGTGACTTATGACAGCAATCTTTGAGTGAAATATTCCTTTTGGTTCCTTCCTTGAAATGTTACAGTAACAAAAACTGTAAAAAAAAAATGCAAATGTAACTTGTTTAATTGCTTAGAAAACATTAACAAAGTGTGAAAAATATTCATCTGGTCTCTTCTCATAAAAATTGCCACATTGAACGAGGCAAATGTAGATCGTACCACATGGGTAAAGTTTGAGAACTTGCATGTGAATCTATACAGTTGTAACCGACAGGAAGGCGTTGTGCACTTTGGATCCCTCTGGTGCTTTCTCCCCGTGCGTCATCAACTCCTGAATCGTCATCCAGTTGTCCAGAATCTTCTTGTTCCGCTTCTTCATCATCTTGCGCTGGCTGAGCTGGATGATGCTCACCTCTCCGCTGCTGAGCGGAGTCTCCCGCAGACTCTCCAGCCGGCTCCGCTGCATGTACTCCCTCCGCCGCCGCTGCTCTTTAGCCCGTAGCAGATGCTGTTTACGCTCCTCTTTGCTCCAGTAGCGGCCCATCTTCATCTCGCTCATGGCGTCGTCATCGGTCGTCATCCCGCCGCTGCGCTCCTCCTTGATTTTAAGGGCTCGCTCCCGGAGTAGGCGATCTCGGACTGGACGTTTGGTGATGTATCTGGTTCCGTCGCTCCTGACTTTCACTTTCCACTCCATTTTAGGTTCGGACGGCTGGACGACCTGCGGATCGCTCATGCCTAGCAGACCGTGGGCTAACTCCATGTAGCTCTGGTAGTGTCGCGTATCTGATGCTCTTGATAAAGCAGCAATTCGAGTCCTCAAAGATCGCTCGTCTTCCGCGGGAGACTCTGACGGGTTGCTGTGATCGGGACTCCCGCTCCTGACGGACGATCCACGAAGGTTCCTATGATTAGTGAGGCTGACTATCCTGTGGTCGGGCGATTGGTCCATCGCTAGCGGCGTGCTACGCGAACTCTCCGCCGTGTTGTACGCACTCGAACTGTCCTTATCCGACTTCTCCGGATGCTCGCTGATGTCCGCGAGCTTCTTCCCCGGCTCTTTCCGGTGATGCGCCCGCATGATGTTCTGGCACTCGATCTCTATGCTACGCAGCTCCTCGTTGAGCATGCGGAGCTCGTGCTGGACGCCGCTACACTCGATGGTGCTGCTGCGCGTGTAGAAGAGGTCGAACTCGCCACTGTTGCGGATCTGACACTTGAGCTCCAGCAGCTGCTGATATCGGTCTCCTTCGGGAACCTCCTTCTCCGGGCCGTCTCTTTGACCGGAAGCCTCCCGCAGACACTGCGACAGTCTCTTCTGGATCTGAGCGAGCATGTTCTTCTCCGAACCGTCTGGAGGACTGATCTTCTGCTGGTTGTAGGAGCAGGACGCTGTGATGTTTTCTTCAGCGGCTCCTCTGGCCTGCAGGAAAAAAAAAACTTTATTATGAATATTTAAGGCCAGACAAGTAATTTGGTGAGGTCAATTTGTAAAGAAAGATTACACACCCGCATGTAGATATGGATGTGCACGCCGTCAGCGTTTTCACAGATTCACATTTTTTAAGCTTACGTGGAGAAGATCACGTTTTTCAAAATTTTTCAACACTTGCACCTTGGAATCTATTTCATGGTTTGCGTTCTTGAGCCCCAAACACTGTTGTTTAGTCGTAATATCTTCAGTCACTGTTCCTCTCCGGTAAATGTATCTTGATTTAAGAACGTTTAGATATTTGTGCTGGAAAAGCCATGAGGTGCGAGATGTTTTGTGGTTTCTCTCACCTTCTCCTCCTCCTCTTCTCTCCTCTGTTCCTCCAGCATCTCCATCTTCAGCTCCTCTAAGAACTCGCTGTGTTCATCATCCAGCCACGGCTCCTCCTGAAACCCACAGGAGATCGGGGTGAATCTCGACAAACACCTGCAGATCACGGATATCACTCCAACAAAGTCTGGCTTAATTCAGCAACAAACTTGGACTCATGTTTAGTATTTTCTTGTCTTTTTTATTTGTTTGCTGTTTTATAAACTGTAAGTTCTTCTAGGGACAAGTGTTGCAGATTAGCTTTAGCTATGAAAATATGATACGCGCATTGGAAGGCTGTTGTCACAGTTTTATCTATGTTTTATTGTAACTGTCCCTACACAAATTAAACATTAAATAAATCAATAAAAAACATTCTTAAATCAAGATACATTTACTGGAGACGCAAAATAACCTGAAACGTGACGCTTAGATCAAGAGCAAATATCTGTCAGTGGGGTCAGGAAAATAACTTTACTTCACAGGAAAACAAGTGTATTTTTTGGACTCCATTGGTGGATATTTGTTCTTGTTTTAAGCAAAAACTTAATTTTGATATCTTAATATCTTCAGTCTCCAGTAAAAATATCTTGATGTAATAATGTTGAGATATTTGTGCTGGAAAACGAGACAGAAACACTGAGGAAGAACATCATATTCCAGTGTAGACATAATGATTTTTGGTCCTGTTTAACAAAAAATGTCATTAAAATTAAGCACATTTCACACAAAATTCTCATAGCACTGCATTGAAAATGTATATATTTTTTTGCTTTAAAAATTCCTCAGAAAAATGGCAATAGTCTTAAAAACAGGCTACATTTCTGTCTTGTCAAATGAAATATGAGCTGGCCATTTCTTCATTAAATTCACTCAGCTGTTCATTGTGCTTTTATGGCCCTGATGTGAGAAACGCATTACGTCTGTGTCACATTTTATGACGTCTGCATCACACACATTATTGGAGGTAATGTTCTCTGCAGATCTGCTGGTGTAATGAACTGGAGCGGTCAGCGGCTTCACAACACACACACACACACACACACACACACACACACACACACACAGCCTCAAACATCATCCATTCATCATGTGTTTAATTACAAGCCGTTAATGTTCACACGAGCCGTCTGGACACACACACACACACACACACACACACACACACACACTCTCTCGTGTTATCAACATGCTGTTAGTTTTTATAGGCTACTGTTGGAAGTCGATTACACATGTGAAAATCAAACATGTTGATGTGAACGTGCTGGACATCTGACCATCTGAATCACAATCAGAGTAAATGTGAAGACAAATATGAGTGTATGAATTACAGGAGTGTGTTATTCATGTTAATATAGTGCAAATTGTGTTTTCACTAAGTGTTTTTGCAAAGTGTGTGTGTGTACCTGCATTTCCGGCCTGGCGACCAGCAGAACGATGTTCCTGCTTTCTTCATTAGTGAGAACGGCCACAGCTTCCTCTCGGTCCTGAATGTCCCGCCCATTGATCTGTCAATCACACACACCAGCCAATGAGAAGCAGCGTACACACACATCAGCCAATGAGAAGCAGCGTACGCACACATCAGCCAATGAGAAGCAGCGTACGCACACATCAGCCAATGAGAAGCAGCGTACGCACACACCAGCCAATGAGAAGCAGCGTATAGTTCATTAGAAAAAATGCACTGCAAAAAATTATTTTCCAGCACAAATATCTACGTTCTTAAATCAAGACATATTTACTGGAGAAGAACCACGACTGAAGATATTAAGACTTGTTTTCCTGAAAATGTACAAGAATTACATTAACTTAATAAATTAAATAATTCAAATAAGAGCAAATACAGTGGTGGCCAAAAGTGATGAAGCAAACATTGACTACAACAATATATTCAGTTATTAATGTTTTGTTGGTTCTCTCTTGTTTGCATGTGTTCATCATTTCTGTGAAGGACAGCCTTGACCAAAATTACGTCACACAATTTGGCATTTGACTCCAAGCGCAACTACGCAATAAGATTACAAAATTTAACACACTTCTAATAATATGTGAATACAGGGTCCTAGGTGGGATGATAGTTTTGGACACTATTGTATCTGACTACAAATAATCTTATTTTCCCTTTGAATTCAGTTTATTTTTCTGACTCCTTCGGCAGATATTTGTTCTTGTTTTAAGCACAAACTCACTTCATTATTTAGTAAACCAGATATAATATCTTCAGTCATTGTTCTTCTCCAGTAAATGTATCGTGATGTAAGAATGTTGAGATATTAGAGCTGGAGAACGATACAGAAACACTGAGGAGGAACATCATTATTTGCAGTGTAACACATGACCATCTCAGCGTCTCTCACTAGACTCTCTTTAGTTCAGCGGTTTCTTCTGTTAGCGACGCAGAAACACCATCGCTTCTTCCTGAAGCCTGTGAGTTTGTGGATGATTGCATTAGGAAACACCTCCAGCATGTTCTCCTGAGCGACAGACTACAGCTAAAAATACATCCCATCAGAGTAACGACCCAGACGGGCCCCTGTTCTCCTCCAGGTCCTGTAGCCGAGGCTCGGGTCATCAGCGGCTCGTTCCGAGGGCTAATGTGCCGCTGGTAAAGAGTAATGAGCCGGTCGCTGCCAGAATAGAGATGGCCATTTCACAACACTGCTTCATGAAGCTTCCAAACCTTTACCAATCGCTTGTTCTGAATCAGTGGTTCTGAGAGTGTGTATCACACTGACAGAGTCACGAGATCTCAGCAAACGAGGCTTCATTACGGCATAACCGTTTCGAAATGTCAATATGTCAACACATGATCATGAGGAGTCACTGAGAACCAGTGAACAAGTGTCTGTGGGTTTACCTGATCTCTGTTTTAATTAGACATTAGTATAATTAAGATGAATAATGGTAGTTAATAGTCTCTTATTGGCCTGTTTAGCTGAGCCATTCATAGCACAAACCCTGACAATTGATAAAGGAACATATGTGACCCTGGACCAATAGGACAATATTTGGCTGAGATACAACTATTGAACATCTGGAATCTGAGGGGGCAAAAAATTGAAACATTGAGAAAATCTCCTTTAAAGTTGTTCATTTATGTTGGCGATTGTGCAGCATTCACTCACACAAATACATGTTTTATATATTTACGGTAGGAAATTTAATAAATATCTTCATGGAACATGATCTTTACAGAATATCCTAATGATTTTTGGCAAAAAAGAAAAATCGATCATTTTGACCCATACTATGTATTGTTGGATATTGCCACAGATATACCCGTGCGACTCGAGACTGGTGACGTGATCCAGGGTCACATATAGACACTTGATAATCTTATTAGATGATTAGATAATTGCATTTAAAAGATTTTGCTTTCAATAAAAAAATTTGCAGTAGATTTGTAAAAGGTGTTTGTATGCATGTTTGTGTGGGTTTAGTTGCAGTTACACAGTTCTGAGCACTAGGGGGCAGCGTGGAGACGGTGTTTCGACACAATACGGCACATTCGCTTCAGCTGGTAGGGTACGTTTACACGACAACGATATGCTTCAAATGGAGAAGGTTTTCCTTTGAGTTTTCCGCGCACACACGACACCACTGTCAAAATGACTGAAAGCGCTGTATTCTGCTAACAGGCCAGTAGATGGCGATGAAACACCATAGACTGAACACGTAAGGCGCATGTGTGTGACGTAATCGTCTGCAGAAATTCGCGTTTTTGCTGTTTACATGAAGACCGTTTTCAAAAACTTCCCCTTTGAAACCCGTTTTGGAAAAACGCCGCTGTCGTGTGAAGGAACGGCCAAATCGCATAAAATATTTTACGTTTTTAGTTGAAGCGGTATCGTGTAAACGGCCACTAAGTGTTTCACGAAGCCTAGATCTGCCCGAAACTATACGAGACATCAGCCCATGTACAGAGACACAGGCGTTTAAGAGGTCAAAGGTCAAGTTACCTGTAAGATACGGTCTCCTTCTCGAATCCGACCGTCTCGGGCCGCGATGCTGTTCGGCTCGATCTGAGAATGAATGCAACAGTTTTCAGATTAGTGTCATTCAGAGTTCTGCCCTGAGACTCAAGTCGAGGCTCCTTTACTTATACAGCACCTGTTTCAGAGCAGCTTTACTGAGATAACAGGACAATAATGCAACAAAGTTTGTTTCCAGAAGAAAATAGCGTCACAGTCCAGCTTAAGTAAGTTCAGTGATGCTTCATTCCTGTTGTAAAAAAGTTATTAATTTAGTACATTTATATATATAGCCTCTCTGTAGAAAACCGTGATGTCATCGTCCAGCTCAGTTCAGTTCTCATATAATGGTGTCAGTGCAGAAGATCAGTAATATTGTTGAATATTAAATGTCCTCAACTAAGCAAGACAGAAGCCGAAGGCGACAGTGAAGGAACCAGAACTCCATCAGTGAGTAAAGAACCCAGACTCAGTCTCAGTTCTCCTCTGGCCGACGTCGAACAGCGTATGATTATGATTCAGGCTTCACAGGTCAGAGGTCAGATTGGAATAGAAAATTCAGAATATTATTCAGAGAACTCGAGGTCTGATTGGCCGATGCTTCAAGATTCCAGCCAATCCCGTGCTCCCTGTGACTGAGTGAGTGCATTAGTTCCCGCCCACTTTACAGTTCACAAAGACGACTGTGAACTTAACGAAATAACAATCTCATTAAGCACTGTGAACGACATGATCGGATTAAAAAGTAGGGATGCACCGATATTAACATTTTGGTCGATACCGATAACCGATAATTCTTTATATTTGAAAGACGATAAGCAATATATTGGCCAAAATCCAAATTTTTCTATACATTTCTGAGAGCCTGATTACAAAAATAAAAGTCTCACCATTGAAAGCCACGTCTCAAGCACACGATTCATAATTAACCGATAATGATAACATTAAAAATGAACATATATTGGTCGATACGGATATGGTGGCCGATATATCATGCATCCCTATTAAAAATGATGATTTTTGAAAGATGAAAGATGTATATTATATGATGGATAATATAAATATATATACATTGCAAAATATTTACATATATATGGAAATATTTAGCCAAATTTTCTTCCACAGTATTTCTGTCTGGTTTTTCAGCACAAACATCTGAATGTTCTTAAATCAAGAAACATTTACTGGAGAAGCAGCGAAATATCCTGTTTTCTGAAATACTGAAATATTAAGTCTTAATATCTTCAGTCATTGCTCTTCTCTAGTAAATGTGTCTTGATGTAATAATGTTGAGATGTTTGTGCTGGAGAACGAGACTGAAACACTGAGGAAGAACATCATGTTTTGCTCTTCATGACGCTCTGATTGGCTGAACAGCATCATGGGTAATGTAGTTTTTCACTAGGAATTCTTTGGTTTAAATAATGTGAACTGATGTGTTGAACAGAAGCATATCACATCATATCTAGTATATCACAGTAGGGCTGTGTTTAATGGTTTATCAGTTCTATATCAGTTCCTCTATGGAAGAAATGAATGGGAGTTTGACTTCATTAACATCAGTGGCTGTCAGACTCCGTCCAATCACAGCGTAGAGTTTATCTGTGTTCATTACATCACACAATCCCTGGGGTCGAACACGAGTTTCCCAAGATCACAGTGTTCTGAGACACACACACACGACGCTGAGTCTAACTGATAAACTAAAGCCCATGACTGAGTGTGTGTTTCCTCAGATCTCATCACTACAGTTACAGCGTCTCTTTCTTCCCGCGTGTAATATTAATATCACTGACGCCACGGCTCTCTGCTCTTCAATTTTATGGAGTGCAGATTTTAATAAGCCTGTAGGCACTGGCGGATCTGTATTCACACACACACACACACACACCGCTGAGACGACTTCTAATGAAGCCCAGAGCTGAACACACACCAGCTCCAGTCACACACTAATGGACAGGAAACACTAAGTAAAGTACCATATGTGTGTGTGTGTGTGTGTGTGTGTGAGTGAGAGAGAGAGAGAGAGAGCGTGTGTGTGAGAGAGAGATTATGTGGGTGTGTGCATGTGTGTGTGAGTCCGTGTGTGTGTGTGTGTGAGTCTGTGTGTGTGTGTGTGTGTGTGTGTGTGTGTGTGTGTGTGTGTGTGTGTGTGTGTGACATTTACATTTAGTCATTTAGCAGACGCCCTTATCCAAAGCGACTTACAAATTAGGACTAAGTTCAGCGAGTCATCATAAAGAGGCAAAAGCAACAACAACGCAGGAAGTGCTCAAAATACGAAGTTCTGGTATTATTCAGAGTAGCATAAGCCTGATAAGTGATGTTTCAAAGGGAAAGGATTTTTTTTTTTTTTTTTTTTTTTTTTTTTTTTATAAGGTTAAGTGCTCACGGAAGAGATTGGTTTTCAGCTGTTTTTTGAATGTTGTCAGGGATTCTGCATTCCGGATGAGGGTGGGGAGAGCGTTCCACCAGCATGGAACTGTAAATGAGAATGTTCTGGAAAGTGATTTTGTGGCTTTCTGTGATGGAACCACGAGACGTCGCTCGTTGACCGATCGTAGGTGTCTGGTAGGGATGTAGACTCGTAGGAGTGAGTGAAAGTAGGAGGGAGCTGAGCCTGTGATAGTTCTGTAAGCAAGCGTCAGAGCCTTGAACTTGATGCGAGCAGCTAGAGGTAGCCAGTGCAGAGAGATGAACAGAGGAGTGACGTGGGCCCTCTTGGGCTCGTTGAAGACAAGACGAGCTGCAGCATTCTGGATCATCTGTAGGGGTTTGGTCGCACATGCTGGGAGTCCAGCCAGAAGGGCATTGCAGTAGTCAAGCCTAGAGATGACCAGGGCCTGGACGATAAGTTGTGTTGCATGCTCAGTTAGGAAAGGCCTGATCTTCCTGATGTTGTGCAGTGCAAACCTGCATGATCGAGCTGTCTTTGAAATGTGATCTGTGAAGGTCAGCTGGTCATCAAACGTTACTCCAAGATTTCTGACCGATCTTGATGGGGTGATTAATGATGACTCTAGCTGGATGGTGAAGTCGTGCTGTAGAGACGGATTGGCAGGGAGGACGAGAAGCTCAGTCTTTGCCAGGTTGAGCTGCAGGTGGTGTTCCTTCATCCATGTGGAGATGTCCGCCAGACAGCTTGAGACCCGTGCAGCTACTGTGGGATCATCTGGTTGAAAGGAGAGGAAGAGCTGTGTGTCATCAGCATAGCAGTGGTAGGAAAAACCGTGTGCCTGTATGATGTGTCCCAGTGATGTGGTGTAGATGGAGAAGAGGAGGGGACCAAGAACTGAACCCTGGGGAACCCCTGTGGTCAGCTGATGTGCTCTGGATACCTCGCCTCTCCATGCGACCTTGAAGGACCTACCTGTGAGATAGGACTCAAACCAGTGGAGTGAAGTTCCTGTGATGCCCAGTGATGAGAGGGTGGACAGAAGGATCTGATGATTCACCGTGTCGAAGGCAGCAGACAGATCCAGGAGAATGAGGACTGAAGATTTGGAAGCAGCTTTTGCGATCCGTAGGGCTTCTGTGACTGACAGTAATGCAGTCTCAGTTGAATGTCCTTTCTTGAAGCCAGATTGGTTGACATCCAGCTGGTTGTTTAGAGACAAGAAGGATGTTAGTTGGTTGAAGACAGCTCTTTCAAGTGTCTTCGCAATGAATGGTAGGAGAGAGATAGGTCTGTAATTCTCTACCAATGATGTGTTTAGCGTTGGTTTTTTGAGCAGTGGAGTAACCCGAGCCTGCTTGAATGCTGTAGGGAAGGTGCCAGTGTGGAGGGATGAGTTGATGATGTGTGTGAGTGATGGTAGAAGTGTGGGAGAGATGGCTTGTAGAAGGTGTGAGGGGATGGGGTCAAGCGTGCAGGTGGTAGGGTGACTGGAGAGGAGAAGTGTAGATACTTCTTCCTCGGTTAGCGAAGAAAAGGAGGACAGAGGGGTATTGGCTGTGGAAGGGGTCGGTCTGGGTTCCTGTGTGTGTGGAGCTGAGAACTGACTGCTGATAGCTGTTGTTTTGTTGGTGAAGAAGGTCGCAAAATCGTCAGCAGTTAAGGAGGAGGCGGGAGGTGGTGGAGGTGGACAGAGGAGAGAGTTGAATGTCTTGAAGAGTAATCGTGTGTTGGAGGAGCTGTTGATCTTGTTGTGGAAGTATGAAGATTTTGCAGCATGAACATCAACAGAAAAGGAGGAGAGGAGAGATTGATACATACTCAGGTCAGATGCGTCTTTTGATTTGTGCCATTTCCTCTCCGCTGCCCTGAGTTTGGTCCGGTGTTCCCGAAGAACCTCAGATAACCAGGGGTTAGAGGGAGTAGTGCGTGCTGGCCTGGAGGAGAGAGGGCAGATAATGTCTAGAGAAGAGATTAGAGTGGAGCATAAGGTGTCCGTTGTGGTATTCACATCCAGAGATGAGAATTGTGAGGGTGGGGGAAGAGAGGATGACACGGCAGAGGAGAGATGGGAGGGGGAAAGTGAGCGCAGGTTTCGTCTGAAAGTGACTGGTGGTGGGGGTGGGGGTGCAGGGGTAGAGAGTTGTAGACTGAAAGTAATGAGGAAATGATCTGAAACGTGGAGAGGTGTCACCAGGATGTTTTCTGTGGTGCAGTTGCGTGTGTAAACCAGGTCCAGTTGGTTGCCTGATTTGTGAGTAGCTGTGGTGATGAGTCGTTTGAGATCGAAAGAGGCTAGGAGAGAGGTGAAGTCTGTTGCATGTGGCTTTTCGAGATGAATGTTGAAGTCACCGAAGACTAGAAGTGGGGTGCCGTCCTCAGGGAAAGTGGACAGCAGCACATCCAGCTCATCTACAAAGTTACCCAGCTGACCTGGGGGGCGATAAATGACTACAATATGGATTTTAATGGGGGTTGTAAGTGTAATAGCATGATATTCAAATGAGTTGTTGTTGCATAGAGAAGAGAGCGTGGAGTATTTGCAATTGTTAGAAACGAGAAGCCCTGTACCCCCACCTCTCCCAGACTGGCGAGGGGAGTGGGAGAAGGAGAAATTGCTAGAGAGAGCAGCAGGGGTTGATGAGTCTTCTGGACGAATCCAGGTCTCAGTCAGCCCCAAGATACTAAGAGTAGAATGAGATGCAAAGGCTGGAATGAAGTCAGCTTTATTGACTGCTGACTGACAATTCCATAGAC
>NC_138724.1:31453844-31471344 GCF_965113295.1 Leuciscus leuciscus
GCTCACACAAACACGCTCACACTCACACATACACACAAATAGACACGCTCATGCTCACACTCACACACACAATCTCTATCTCTCTCTGTCTCTGTCTCTGTCTCTCTCTCACACACACACACACACTCTCTCTCTCTCTCACTGAGGATAGTTTAGCGGCGTGTGTTAAGTGGCAGTAAGTCAGTCCTGCGTTTACTTCCCCGAGCATGAAATGACGCGCGCAGGGAGTGTAACAGCATTAGTGCTGGAGAATGTGTAATATATTACGTTAGCTCTGTGTTAATGAGTACAGACAGAGAACACGCGGATCTCCCGTGAGGAGAACAGAACACGACCTCAACACATGCGCCAGGACCGAGAACATTACATTATTTACATTTATGCATTTGCAGGACGCTTTCATCCAAAATGACTCCCTTTACATTCAAGCTATATATATATTTCATCAGTTAAAAATACAGCTAACTGAAACAAACCTGCTTAAAGCACTCCTGCTCCTTCCCACAATGCATCTGCCCTGAAATAACTGGAGACATAGAGCCCGGAGTGTGTTTACGTGCTCGAGTTCGAGCGGCGCATCCACTGTTGAGGAGGCTGATGACATCATCTGTCAATCTGTCAGCATCCGACAGTGATAAATGAAGCGGCTCAACGGGACAAAGTCATCAAAACCGGCGTTCGGATCGCAGAACACACAGCAAACACACTCAGAGCTTCTGCCTGGTTCTCCAGCACAAACATTCTTAAATCAAACATTCTTAAATCAAGATGCATTTACTGGAGAAGATATGACTCTAGAAGAGGGTTCAGGTGTGTTCACGAGCCTCATCTGTCAGTCTCAGACTCTGTTAAGGATCGGGACGGCTCAGATCGGGATGGGTCGGATCGGGACGGCTCAGATCGGGATGGGTCGGATCGGGACGGGTCGGATCGGGACGGGACAGCTCGGATCGGGATGGGTCCACTATAGCGGACAGCATGGCACAGGTTATTAATGGAGGAGAAAGTCTCACCTCGTACTCAAAGTCATCGGTCCTCTCGACGTCTGCCACCATGTTGGAGAGATACTCGCTTCCCTCGAGGTATTCCTGATCCATCGTGTGCAGAGAGTGACAACTGCAGAGAGAACAAGCACATCTTCATCTCTATACAACTCTATACAACTCTACACAGTACAGCAGATTACAAACGTGATCATTCAAACTCTTAGAAAAGAGACATTAAAGGGGTCGTTCACTTCAGAATTAAAATCTCCTGATCATTTATTCTCCCGCACGTCATCCAAGATGTTCATGTCTTTCTTTCTTCAGTGGAAAAGAAATGAAGGTTTTTGAGGAAAACATTCCAGGATTTTCCTCCATATAGTGTCTTCAATGGGGTCCAACGGGTCGAAGGTCCAAATGTGAGTTTCAGTGCAGCTTCAAAGTCTCGACACGATCCAGCCGAGGAATAAGAGTCTTATCTAGACAAACCAGCCGACATTTTAGAACATAATAAACATTTATATACTTTTAACCACAAGTGCTGGTCTTGCACTCGCTGTGATGCGACACACATTACGTAATCAGGTTGAAAGGTCAAGCGGGACGTAGGCGTAAGAATAGACCCAGTGTTTACAAAGCAAACGTGCAAAAACTAAGTCAAACGCCATTTACAAAAAAAAATTAAAAGGTAAAACAATGATGTCGGACAATTTCGAAGTTGGAGGAGAAAATGAGATGGAGTTTTTCTCCCTACATTTCTGAACCAGAACACGCGTGACCTTTCAACCTGATCACGTAATGTGTGGCGCATCACAGCGAGTGGAAGATGAGCATTAGTGGTTAAAAGTATATAATGTTTAGTTTGTTATAAAATGTCGGCTGGTTTGTCTAGATAAGACTCTTATTCCTCGGCTGGATCGTGTCGAGACTTTGAAGCTGCACTGAAACTCACATCTGGACCTTCAACCCGTTGGACCCCATTGAAGTCACTATATGGAGGAAAATCCTGGAATGTTTTCCTCAAAAACCTTCATTTCTTTTCCACTGAAGAAAGAAAGACATGAACATCTCAGATGACGTGGGGAGAATCAATGATCAGGAAATTATAATTCTGAAGTGAAATAATCCTTTAACATATAAATATTTAATACAGTATCACTTTTTGAATTCCCAGCAACTATACCATGACATGTACCAATGAAATGATATAAAATGTCTGATAGATTCTGGTTTCCTCTGATATGAATATAGAGAAGCGCTGGAGGCTGGTGAAGAATGAGAGCAGAGATTGCAGATGTCAGCGGACGGAGACACACACACACACACACACACACACACACACACACACACACACACACACACACACACACACACAATGCATCTTCAGGAGAGATGAGAATTGAATTGTGCGTCTCTGCACACGCGTGTTCATGAAATGAAGCTCCTGTCATGTGCAGCTGCTGATAATGTGCCGAGATTCATCAGTCCTCAAGGTGTGTGTTATCTTTATTATTCTTTATTTGGTGCAAGAGCACATACAGCTGATCATCCTTCATTAGCATGTGGAGTGTGTGTGTGTTTGGTTTATGATCTGCTCTGTGACTCAGTGTTTGTTCAGCACTGACGGAGCCGCTGATGCTGAGCTGAGCTGATCCCTGTCACGCGTCTGGGTTGAGAATTTCAATGGGAGGGACTGGAATAGGAATTGGCTGAACTAAAATTCAACACAGGTGTTGCATTCTGGGAAATGAAGGGTTCTTCCACACTGGTTCACAAACATTCATTTATTAAAAATGCTGAAATATAGCATCCAAATACGAATTGTATAGGTGACAATTCAAACATCTGGAAAGTTTTACAAATCCATCCATCACTTTATCCATCCATCTACCACTTTATCCATCCATCAATCCATCCATCCATTGCTTTATCCATCCATCCACCACTTTATCCATCCATCCACCACTTTATCCATCCATCACTTTATCCATCCATCCATCGCTTTATCCATCCATCAATCCATCCATCCACCACTTTATCCATCCATCCACCACTTTATCCATCCATAAATCCATCCATCCATTGCTTTATCCATCATCCATCAATCCATCACTTTATCCATCATCCACCACTTTATCCATCCATCAATCCATCCATCCATTGCTTTATCCATCATCCATCAATCCATCCATCCATCGCTTTATCCATCATCCACCACTTTATCCACCCATCAATCCATCCATCGCTTTATCCATTCATCCACCACTTTATCCACCCATCAATCCATCCATCCACCACTTTATCCATCCATCAATCCATCCATCCACCACTTTATCCATCCATCAATCCATCCATCCATTGCTTTATCCATCCATCCACCACTTTATCCATCCATCAATCCATCCATCCACCACTTTATCCATCCATCCATCAATCCATCCATCCACCACTTTATCCATCCATCAATCCATCCATCCACCACTTTATCCATCCATCCACCACTTTATCCATCCATCAATCCATCCATCCATCCACCACTTTATCCATCCATCCATCCATCCATCGCTTTATCCATCCATCCACCACTTTATCCATCCATCCATCCATCCATCCATCCATCCATCCATCCATCCATCCATCTGTCTATCTGTTTGTCTGTAAATCTTCAAACGTCAAGGTGATTTCAATTCATAGTTGACACTTTGAGGTCACTTGATGGAGTTTTTCGGTTCCTTGCCACTGTTGCCTTTGGCTTGCTCAGTTGGGGATATTTTGGGGATATTTAATTTAATTTTATCAATCAATAAATTCCTCTTGAAACAAACTTTGTTGTATTATTTTAATTTAATACTGTGAAGCTGCTTTGATACAATCTGTATTGTGAAAAGCGCTATACAAATATACTTGACTTGACTTGACTTGACTTTGCTTTTCTATTAAAAAAATTACAGTTATATGAATTTCTCTGAATGTAATTTTTTAATTGCAATTCTGCATCCCGTCATGCAACTTCATGAATTGAACTGAAATTTAAAAGGCATTCACTCGAAGCACAACCCTGGTGGTCTGAGGAAATCCTCCCGGAAGTGGCACTCAGATGCTGAACAGTCCTGATGAGACTGAAGTATTTTCTGGTTCATACATTCAAACACCATCACAGCAACAACATCCACTAAGAATTCCTGAACGCCTTTCTTCAGAAGGACAAAGGGATTAAAAATATCCAAATCAGCATACGACTCTCCGAAGGGAGTTTAGGAACAAAACACGGATCTTGAGCGGGAGACAAATTTTAGACTATGAATTATCAATGGGCCATTGTGCATCATTAATTACCTCCCTAACACCCTCTCTGCGCCTCAGACGCTTTCAATTAACTTCCCAGCATCCCCTGCTCAGCTTGTTTTGCAGTTCTCCGTCTCCAGGGGAGAAACCCAGATACTCTTCATGCTAAACTTTATCTTGTTCCTGCTTTGGTTCTCCTGAGAGACGAACTCCACAACAAGAAAGAGAAAATCAGGAAAGATTTCTGCACTGTTTTCGAGGAAACCCCAAGATGCTTCTACAGGGGCTTTCACACCGGAGGAACCTTCTCATAGTTCCTAGAACTATTGGCGGAAGTTCCCGGATGTTGGCATGTTCGCACCGCAGGAACTAGGAACGATTTTAGTTCTAGGAACTCTTTTTGGAGGAACTAATTTACTCCTACTTCAGAGTCGGGTCTAAACCAGCACTATAGGAACTACAGTGACGTTAGTGTTCGCTGATTGGCCGAACACACGCGAAACACCAGCACCCGCCATTTAAAAAAAAGCTGTGTAAACACACAGATTATAGCCTATATATTTACTCCAGAAACTAACTCTACGAACATGGAAAACAGTGATAGATGGACCTCTTAACCTTTACACTGAGGAGAAAATCCAACACAACTTTGAGGGATCAAGAGAAACATGATTATGTGTTTCTGCTCATCAACACTGGACATCAAACACACGGCATACACTAATAACTCTTCATTACTGTCTACTTTCTATGTATAACAGTTCTATCTAATATCATATTAGACAGATCGTACACTAATGAACAGGAGAATGTGAGCACTGTGAGCTCAGTCGTTCTCAGCGCCGTCAAAATAAAAGTCACAACAACAAGCGCGTCTCACGTCAATTCAGAGTTCCTACTGGCGGTGTGAACGCAACCAGGAAAACGTTCCTAGGGGAACCATTAGTCCTCGGGGAAACACCCTGGTGGCTCGTTCCTAGAACTACCCGGTGCGAAAGCCCCTCATGTGCTCATGAAACGAGTTTGTACCTGTCCGACAGGAGGAACGGGCAGATGTCCGGCACGGGTGGTGTGGCAGGACGGAGTTTGGCCAAAGCCATGATGTGCTCGAAGGTGATTTCCGTCTGCGTGCACACGTCCACCACCTGGACGTCCTGGCATGACCCCTGACCCCGGGGTAAAGGGGTCCGCCGGAGCACCTGCACCACGATGGGATCTTTGGCGCTACGGAGAGCTTCGACCGCCTCATCATGGCTCGCTCTCGACAGATCCCTCCCGTTCACCTGAAACCGGCGAGAAATTAGGATTTACACACTCATGTCATTGCAAACGTATCCACTTTTAAACCAAGTGTCATTGTAGAGAAAAGAGCAGCGTGAACATCCTGCTAAACGTCTCCTCAGAAGACATACCTATTAGGGATGCACCGATATGAAACCGGCAGATACCGATAACCAATAATTCTTTATACTTGAAAGCCAATAACCGATATATTGGCTGATAAATCTAAATCCAAATTATATAATTTTTGAGAGCCTGATCACAAAAACAAAAGTCTCATCATGTTCCAGTCACACAATAATGTTCTCATTATGATTTTATGTGGCCCATATGACATGTTGCACTTAACTCTATTTTCCTTTTTTGAAGTGATTTCCAATCATATTTCAAGCAATTCAAAACCATCATGTTGAACAGTGCGCATCTGAAGTGTCTCAGCTGAAGGAAATAACACATTATTTATCGGCTTTAATATATCGGCCAAATTTTCTAATCAGGCCGATAACAATAACATTAAAAATGATCATATATCGCCGATACCGATATGGTGGCCAATATATCGTACATCCTTAATACCTATTTATGCATTTTGAATCGCATATAAAATTTCCATTCATTTAGATTACACAGACAAATATGCATCACATTAAGTTTATTAGTTTGTTTATGCTAAACCTGTGCAATCCAAATGTATAATTCTTCAATCCAGGCCTAAATATTTGCATTTATGTAACCATTCTTTACTGATTCACACAAGCACAGACTGATAGAGTCCAGAACAACAGAGCGACTGCATGTCTATTCATCAGTAAACTGTAATTAAACTCTCATGGAATGAATTGAGCAGATTGAGTCGCACAGGAAACTGATTGGCTATTAATGACACACATTATATCATCCGGCGGCAGCCGCTGAGAAACGTTTCAAAGCATCATTTAGATGTGATCTGGAGCTGTGTGCGTCTCTCAATCTAAAGTAAATCATACATGAGAGTGTCTGAATCCATCACAGTGAAGAGCGATCAGAAGATTGGGGCCAAATGATGGGAGTTTGATCTCGAGCACTGATTATATTCATGCATATTTTATTGGATCATTTCAAAGAGTTCTTACTGACAGTTCAGAAATGAGTTTACAGCTCTGAAAATAACAACTTTTCGATTCTGATCTACTACTGAATCAGCCAATGGAGTGAGAGTGGGGCGGGACTATCAGACTGACTGACCAATGACACGCGGGGGCGTGTTCAGGAAACATGATTGAAAACAGTCGGTGTTGAAATGAAATGAAGCACCACGATATATCGGCCACCATATCTGTATCGGCCGATATATGTTCATTTTTACTGATATCGTTATCGGCCATATAAGAAAATTTGGCCGATATTTTAAAACCGATAAATTAGAGGTGCACCAATTGCAATTTTCTTGGCAGATTCCAATTAATGTGTTTGTTTTTTTTGTAAGTGTGACCTGCCGATACCGATTTTTTGCCGATAACCAATGGAGTGAGATTGGGGCGGGGCTATCAGACTGACTGACCAATGACGGACGGGGGGGTGTTCAGGAAACATAATTGAAAACAGTCAGTGTTGAAATGAAATGAAATGAAGCACCACGATATATAGGCCACCATATCGGTATCGGCAACTGATTGGGGCGGGGCTATAAGATTGACCAATGACGGACGGGGGCGTGTTCAGGAAACATGATGGAAAAGTCAGTGTTGGTGCAGAAATGAAGCACTTCACCTTTAAATGTATACATTTATGACAATTTCAGACACAAAATAAAATATACAACCTAAATCCCCATGCAAACCGTGTATATGTCAGAGAAACCCAGCTTTCTGAATAACAGAGCAATTACAAGCGTTCCTTTATCGCTATAAATTACCAGTGAACACGCGCCGCTGAGACGGAGACTGTTTCAGTGCAGATGAGACGCTGTTTGACGTCATATAATATTGATGCTTTAATCAGGCTCACTGTTGGAGCGACTCAAGCGTGTGTTTGCTGGATGAATGTGAATGAAGCGTGCGTTTGTTCTGCATATGTACAGACGAGGAGAGGCTTCGTTTAGCTCAGTAATTGGCCCGCGGAGAGAACAATCATGATGAAGTAGTCCAGTGAATCTCACCATTTACAGTCTAATACGGTCAAACCAATACAGCCGTGTCTACTGCCGTTCCAGCAGCTCACGGATCATATAAAGACTGTGTGGATGGAGGATTAATGGACAGACACCAGAAATAATATTATTCATTTGCATTCAGAAAATCAATTATGCTTATTTAGTCAAATAACACGCTGGTAGCTTCTGTTTTGGTGGAGGAAGTGAATCGTGGAGCAGAGAGGCGGGAACACAAAGGATGGTGGGTAGATAAATGATCTGGCCCGTGGCTCATGACAGGCTGAGAGAGAAACCAGCAGATTTGAGGCATTAGCGGCGCCACGCTCGCCCTCTTCTGAGGCTCTGAATGAAAAGAAACCGGCTAAAGGAAGGAGAAAGAGGTGCTGGAGGAGTTTCCGTCGTATTGTTTAAATGAGAGCCAGATGGAGCAATTAATCCCAATTGAGGATATGAATAATAATTATTCCTGCCACGGTTGGGCATCTGTCGGCTGGCCCGTTAGCATTAGCTATATTCAGACCAGTCCTGATGATGGAGGACAACACTTGCTAAACATGACAGCAACAGAAGTTCATATATTAATGTTATATGTTATCGGACTGATAAGAAAATTTGTCCGATATATTAAAGCCGATAAATACAGTATTATTTCCTTCAGCTGAGACGCTTCAGATGTGCACTGTTCAACATGATGGGTTTGAATGGCTTGAAATATGATTAGAAAGGGAAAAAATTGTATCTTAGAATAATATCGGTTATATCAAATATAAAAAATTATCGTTATCGGCCAAAATGTTCATATCCATTCATCCCTTCATTCTTTAATGTTCCACAGGTTTTCATCTTCTTGACCTGCTCTATGTTGTCTTGCTCCATGTGGAAAACCTAAATTTATTCTTACTTTTATTTAATATAGGAAAATACATTCAAACCAAACTTTATTCAGACTCCTTCAACATTTCTCACATTATCAGTTTATTCACTATAGTTTAGAAAACGGTAATAAAATATGAGCAGAACTCAGCTGATATTTGACTGGTTTTGTCCGTCCTTCTGTTAGACTGTCTCACACATGAATTATGTTGAATATCTGTCAGCTGTTAAATTTAACTACACAATTAGATAATACCAGTTTAGCTCAACCAGTGACCAAGCAATGCTTCATTTTGTTCAGTCTGTGTGTAAAAAGAGCATTAGTGATTAAAGACAAAACACTTCAGCAAAACATGATCAGCTCAAAGTGTTTTTGGTCGCAAATTTTTATAATTTTTACTGGTAGTCACTGAATGAATTTTTTTGAAAAATATGAAAATGAAAAATATCAAAAATTACATCTGGTGCCTGAAAAATGTTTGGTTTGACTGTATACACACACACACACACACACACACACACACACACACACACACACAACCTTTTAAAAGTTTGGAGTCAGTAAGATTTAAATACTGTAGTGCATAATTAAAGTCGAATTACTATTTGAGGAATATATCTGTGTTTCAGTGTCAGTGTGAATGTGAATGTCCTGATCCTCAGTCTCTTCACTGGAGAACGAGCGTCTGGCTCTGTTTGCACAGGATCTACAGCAGCTGCGCTTGGAAACACTCCAGCTTTACTCGCTGACACACACACACACACACACACACACACACACACACTGAAAGCCACTTTAAACAAGCAGCTCATAAATAAAGGAGACAAAGATCGGTTTGACGCCTCGTCTCTGAACCTCTGCTCTTGTTCTTCATCTTCTCATCTTTCAAGTGCATTTGAGTGGCTTTTAAATAACGCAGAACGCTTGATAGTGAGTGTGTCAGTATTTCACCAATGAGCATCAAACTAAATCTGAATCCATCAAACTGATCTGAGACCTGCTTCACAGACACACACTGGAGGAAGAACCCGAGCCACATCTACACACTAGATGATCACGGAGAGCCTCTTCACACCGAAAAGAAAGAAAATACCACAGCGCTCACATGGCAGCTTTCTAGCAGCCATCAAAAATACATAACTCATGTTATACAATATAACAACAAAAACGTATTTTATTTCAACATCTGCCAAACTAATAAAATAAAATTATATATATATATATATATATATATATAATACATGTAAATCTTGAATGTAATGTAAGTCACTTTGGATAAAACCACATGATTCAACCTGCCTTCATTCCAACAGCACAGAGAGAGAGGTCTCAGAGACGGACAGAGTAATAAACTCCACAAACATCGGCTCAGGTCTTTGTGTGCCGGGAATCAATTTACATTTTCAAACACAATCCAATATGGAGTCGTGCACTTAGCCGAGAAGTGCCATTAAATTCCCCAAAGCGTAATTCCCGGCGCTGAAGGGCAGCGAGAGAAACCAGTGTCCCGTCGGCTCTGTTACCGTTCACACGGGCTAAATGTCTCATTTCAATAATAAGTGTCAGGCTAAAATATGACTAGGTACAGTACAGGCGTTATGAGTTCATAAATCATTCCTGACAGGCCGTACGGGATATAAAAAAGCAGTCGGACACCGGGGAAATCTGACCGTCCCTTTCTTTCACTCAGCGACACGAGCAGCTTCAGCTCTAAACACCGGCGGCTGTTCCTCACACTAATGGAGCCACTCGTCCAGCTCAACCATACCCTGCCTCAGTCTCCAGACACCCTCTGACCACACACACACACACACACACACACACACACACACACACACACACACACACACACACACACACACACACACACTCACACACTCACACACACACACTCACACACACACTCAACCATCTGAACACAGAGATCACAGCAAACACACACTAACTTCAGGAACAGTAGTATGCAGTATATAGTATGGACTGATGTAGCTAGTAAGTTATATAGCTAGTATTCTAATCTAGTATTGTCTATTTTCCAATCTTTTACACTTTTATAAATGTACTTGTACAGTGTTTATGGTTGTATAATGAGTAGCCAGAGAGAGTAGTGTGCAGTATACAGTACAGATTGCAGTATTGAGCTAGTACACTATCTGGGTGGTTGCCAGGGCATCATGCGGAGGCTAAAAGTGTTTTTGTGTTGCTATGTGTGGTTGCTAGGGTGTTTTGTGTGGTTTCCTGAAGTTTTCAACAGCACTAGTGATGCTTGACTGAAACGAAACCCATCAGCTTCAGTAAGTGTGTGTGAAGGCCTCAGGTCAGAGATATCGTCCTCTATTAAACTGAGTTCATGTTCACAGCCTGAAGCCTAAACAAACACCAGCGTCTCACGGCATCAACACAACCTGCTGTGCTTCATTACGAGCGTCCTGCATCTTTCTGTGAGTCTGTCTGTCCATCTGTCCCGTTCCTCTCTTTCATCAGCGCCCGAGACTCTCTGTCGGTCAGCAGATCCTCACACACACACACACACACACACACACACAGCCATCTGAACTCTCTCAGCGCCCGAGACTCTCTGTCGGTCAGCAGATCCTCACACACACACACACACACACTGTGGGGATATTTTGGGGATATTTAATTTAATTTTATCAATCAATAAATTCCTCTTGAAACAAACTTTGTTATATTATTTTAATTTAATACTGTGAAGCTGCTTTGATGCAATCTGTATTGTGAAAAGCGCTATACAAATAAACTTGACTTGACTTGACTTGACACACACACACACACACACACACACACACACACAGCCATCTGAACTCTCTCAGCGCCTGAGACTCTCTGTCGGTCAGCAGATCCTCAGAGCCACAGATTAACCGTGAGAACGAGACGAGTGCAGAAACACACCGGTGGACTCACACAACACTGATGTCTATGACGGGCTTCAAAGCGGGGTTACATCCCGGATCATAAATAATGATACATAAATAATACATCTAACAGTTATAGAGGGAATAGAAAAAAATCACTTAATAGAAAACTGAATATTTTCCAAGTATGTAGTATGTAGTACACCAACTTAAATACATCTACATTGGGTCTTGCACATGATCTAGCTGTATTTAAACTTTAGGATGGGGATGATCATATCTGAGGGTTTGTGGGGTTTAAAAGATTGAAAAGCCCCGATATAAACACTGTAGATATAATACAGTAAAACTCTCACGGATCATGTACTATAAGCACAAGTAGACGTCTTTAGGAATTAGTTTACCTCCTCTATCCCTCCACAAACACACAGCAGATCTTAAAAGTTCCTCTGATGATGATAAACAAACTCAGCTGGAGGAAATAAACTGAATCTGACTGGAGCAGAGCAGCAATTACCCACAATGCACAACTAATTACATCATGTAAACAAAGAGTTCCTGCGACGCCCCTCTGGTGGTGAAGTCAAACTCCATCCATCACACTCTCACTTCACATGAACGTCTGTGAAACTGAATGTAAAACGGTGCATATCTAACCTGTCCTCGAGATGCACACACCTGTAGAGCTGCACATCGACTTACACCTGCTGCGGATCGATACACACACACACACACATGCAAATGAGTATTGATCGTCCATCAGGGTCTGTGTGTTGTCTGGAGTCACTGTTCAGACGCGAGGAGGAAAAAACACTGACACAAACAAATTAATCAGTGTTTCAGGAACACATCATTATGATTAACGGCGTAAAGCATCTCCCTCTGATCTGATGCTGTCCCTACAGACGCCACAAGAGCCCGAGATCGTCAACAGGGGTCAGAGACGCAAGCAACCTGTGAGAAACCTCTGAGAAACCCAATGAGAAGCCCGAGAGAAACCCAATGAGAAACCCAATGAGAAACCCGAGAGAAACCCGAGAGAAACCCAATGAGAAACCCAATGAGAAACCCAATGAGAAACCCGAGAGAAACCCAATGAGAAACCCAATGAGAAACCCGAGAGAAACCCAATGAGAAGCCCGAGAGAAACCCAATGAGAAACCTTCACTTAAAGAGACAGGTCACCTAAACACACTCGCTCACACGTCACGAGTTTTACAACCAAATGCAGAGTGTCAGACTACACATGCAGAATAGAGAATGAAGATTTTCAGTGATAAATGACTGATAGTTTAGCCTGTTTCTCATTGGACACATCTTACAGTTCGACTTCAGAGATATAGAGCATAACTCGTTCACTGCAAAACATGATGTTCTTCCTCAGTGTTTCTGTCTCGTTTTCCAGCACAAACATTCAACATTATTACATCAAGACACATTTACTGGAGAAGAGCAATGACTGAAGATATTAGGACTTGTTTCTGAATCAAAATAAAGTGAGTTTTTGCTTAAAACAAGAACAAATATTGGCCAATAGTCAGAATAATAATCTTGTTTTCCGTTTGAATTAAGTAGATTTCTGACTGGCAGATAGTTTTAATAAAGCAAACGTCTAACGGTAAAGAGTGTGACACACACTCGAGTCTTGACTGCATGTAAACCTGTAAACTTTGACATGAGACCTGTGCAGAGACGTGATGCAACCAGCTGAAATCCTGCAGAAACACACACAGCTGAAACACTCCTGCGTCATGTGACTTTATCTGGCCGCTAGTCGCTAACACAGTCTAGATATCATTATCCTCAGGAACACCTCAACTAAAATGTATTCATATGTTTCAAATATTAGACTACTAAGAAAATTACGTTACATCAGTGTGTGTGTGTGTGTCTATTCAGTACTGCATTGTCAGATGTATTATTTATTTAAATCAAATTTAACTTATTTTTATTTAAATTTAGATGAATAGATTTTATTTATTTTAATCAAATGTATTTATTTAAATCATATTTTATTTTAATCAAATGTATTTATTTAAATCATATTTTATTTTAATCAAATGTATTTATTTAAATCATATTTTATTTTAATACAATTTATTTAAATCATATTTTATTTAATTAAATTTTCTATTTATTTTTCTATTATTTTATTAATATAAGTATGTATTTTTTTATCTATACAATTTGTATTTATTTAATCAAATTTGTTTATTTAAATTGTATATTTATTTTAATCAAATGTATTTATTTAAATCATATTTTATTTTAATCAAATGTATTTATTTAAATCATATTTTATTTTAATCAAATGTATTTATTTAAATCATATTTTATTTTAATCAAATGTATTTATTTAAATCATATTTTATTTTAATCAAATGTATTTATTTAAATCATATTTTATTTTAATACAATTTATTTAAATCATATTTTATTTAATTCAATTTTCTATTTATTTTTATATTATTTTATTAATATAAGTATGTATTTTTTATCTATACAATTTGTATTTATTTAATCAAATTTGTTTATTTAAATTGTATATTTATTTTAATCAAATGTATTTATTTAAATCACATTTTATTTTAATCAAATGTATTTATTTAAATCATATTTTATTTTAATCAAATGTATTTATTTAAATCATATTTTATTTTAATCAAATGTATTTATTTAAATCATATTTTATTTTAATCAAATGTATTTATTTAAATCATATTTTATTTAAATCATATTTTATTTTAATCAAATTTATTTATTTAAATCATATTTTATTAATATAAGTATGTATTTTTTATCTATACAATTTGTATTTATTTAATCAAAATTTGTTTATTTAAATTGTATATTTATTTTAATCAAATGTATTTATTGAAATCATTTTGTTATTTATTTCAAACAAATTTCTCTTGACTGACAAATGTATTTAATTACTTTAATCACATTTATTTATTTAAATAAATAAAATGTTATTTGTTTAATTATTTTGTATTTATTTATTTAGACAAATGTGGTTAATTTCAATTTTATTTTATTTTTTTTAAAAATAAAATGTTGTTAGTTTATTGGTTAGTTAGTCAGTGTTATTTTTATTTTTTTTCATTTAAAAAAATGTTTTTCGACCCTGATCTCGACTGCAGCAGGAAACTCATATTTCTATGTGTGTGTGTGTGTGTGGGCTGGTGGATCTCCCACAATCCCCTGCAGGTGTGTCAGATCCAGTGTTTTCCCATGAGCCTCTGCGGCGGGGGGTGTTTCCTCAAACCGGCTGGTAATCTCATTCATTAACCCATATACATGTCCAAAATATGACACACACTATCAGTCAAAAGTTTGGGATCTGTAAGATTTGTCATGTTTTTAACAGAATCCTCTCCTGCTCACCAAAGCTGCGTTTATTTGATTAAAAATACAAAAAATAAAACAGAAATATTGTGAAATAATATTACAATTTTAAAAATGATTTGATGCTCAAGAAACATTTTTCATTATTATTAATGTTGAAAACAGTTATTTACATTTTTATTTCAGGATTCTGATGAATAGAAAGTTGAAAAGAACAGCGTTTATTTGAAAGCGATTCTTCTGTAACATTAAACTCTACCGGTCAACAGTTTGGGGTCAGTAAGAATTATATTTTATTTTTGGGGGGAAACAGATAAAAGAAATCAATACTTTTATTTATCAAATTCTATTTCAAATAAATGCCGTTCTTTTGAACTTTCTATTCATCAAAGAATCCTGAATAATCATCATATGATAATAATCATAAATGTTTCTTGATCATCAGATCATCATATTAGAGTGATTTGTGAAGGATCATGTGACACTGAAGACTGGAGTAATGATGCTGAACATCAGCTTTGATCACAGGAATAAATTACACTTTACTATATATTCACATAGAGAACAGATGATTTACACTGGAATAATATTTAACAATTTTACTGTTTTTTTGTTGTTGTTGCATTTTCAATCAAATAAACGCAGCCTTGGTGAGCAGAAGAGACTTATTTTAAAACATTCCTGATCCCAAACTCTTGACTGGTAGAGTGTGACCCTGCTCTGTCCGGCTCATGAATATACTATTAACATAAAAGGCCAGTAAATTATATGATATAATCTGGGATACATTAAATGTAATCTACTGTCGATTACCACAGACAATAGGCTACTCCAGAAACGCTCTCTGCCTGTCAATCATTCCTGTGATTGACAGCTGATCAGATCCCGTTTCCACGGTGACCGTAACGCACGTTTCCTGGACGACAGACCGGAAGTGGAACGAGGGAAGCGGGAAGGACGTTTGTTCCCGCTGAAACGAGATCTGACACAAGCGGGTCGTTTATTAAAGATTCCTGAATCAAACGAGCTCGATCATAAGCGGCCCGTGTGTCAGATATTATTGGCGGCTTGAATGGATTTTGTAATGTGAATTAATTACTAACGCGTGTGAGCTGATCTGAGCACAGTCAATCTCGTCCAGACAAAAGCTGGAGATCCCAGAAGCCTTTGTGCCGCACGCATTGAGGAGCATCTCATTAAAACACATGCATATCACACACATTATTCTCACATCTCTTTTGTTCAGGACACACACACACACACACACACACACACACACACACACACACGTCTCTTTGTCTTCATTCACAATGCAAACAAATCTGAACTGACTGAAAACTGATGAAAACCAGATCTGCACGTTCAGATTATGAAGTCAAAATCTGACATATTTATTATAAACCTCATCTGATTAGCTCATGAATATTAATGAACGAGCAGGATTCCCACCAACAGCCGTTCAGTAACTGAAAATCAGACGATATACAGTACAGGCCAAAAGTTTGGACACATCACTATCTCTAATGTTTTTGAAAGAAGTTTCTTCTGCTCATCAAGCCTGCATTTATTTGATCAAAAAAAAAAAAAAATAAAAAAAAAAAAGTAATATTGTGATATATTATTACAATTGAAAATAATTATTTTAAATTTATTATACTTTAAATGATCATTTATTTCTGTGATGCAAAGCTGAATTTTCAGGATCATTACTCTAGTCTATCACATGATCCTTTAGAAATCATTCTAATATTCTGATTTATTATCAAAGTTGGAAACAGTTCTGCTGCTTAATATTTTTTCATAACCTGTGATACTTTTTTAGGATACTTTGATGAATAAAAAGTAAAAAAAAAAAAAAAAAGAAGAAGCAAATGTTTTAAAAATATAATTTTTTTTTTTTTTTGAAATAAATCAATACTTTTATTCAGCAAGGATGTGTTACATTGATCAAAAGTGATAGTAAAGAAGATTTATATTATTAGAAAATATTTTTTTATTTTGAATAAATGCAGTTCTTTTTAACCTTTTATTCATCAAATATATTAGTCAGCAGAACTGTGTCCAACACTCATAATAAATCAGAATATTAGAATGATTTCTAAAGGATCATGTGATAGACTGGAGTAATGATCCTGAAAATTCTGCTTTGCATCACAGAAATAAATGATCATTTAAAGTATAATAAATTGAAAACCAATTATTTTAAATTGTAATAATATATCACAATATTACATTTTCTTTTTTTTCTGTATTTTTGATCAAATAAATGCAGGCTTGATGAGCAGAAGAAACTTCTTTCAAAAACATTAGAAATAGTAATGTGTCCAAACTTTTGGCCTTTACTGTAAATTTACTTTTCATTAATATGATTAATATGTTTGTATCATAATCCGATTCATATATATATTCCTTTACATGAATTGCGTACAAAACTTCAGACGCTGTGTTCAGAAAACCAGCTGTTGAAAATATGTTTAAAGAACATTTTGCCAAAAACATTCCCAGTAAGTTCCCAGTAAACATTTTTCTTGGTTAAGTGAACAAAATATGGGAATGTTTTCTTTACTTTACCATTTTGCAGGTATTATGGGAATGTTATTTTTGAATGTTTTCTGAACCTTTTGAAAAATTGTTGTAAGTAGAAACATTTAAAAAACATTAGAATAACGTCAAATTAAAATGTTTCAGAAAACGTTGCATGAATGATGTATAAATAATGTTT
>NC_138724.1:31476344-31486344 GCF_965113295.1 Leuciscus leuciscus
AGCATGTGTCAAAGTCAGTGTGTCTAGCAGGAGTATGATGTTCTGTCATGGCTGATAGGGTTGGGGACGGTTGCAACATGTTATAAATTGCATGTTTAATAAAAGTTTGTTGCATTGCAAATTGTTAAATTCTTCCTGTCTGACACTGAAATATGGAGAGATTGAATAGCATCTGTAACACCTGCACACTGAATCTATGTAGGCCTATTTTCTATACATGAACAAACAAAACTCAATAACTGTTATTTGATAAATATGACTAAATAAATAAATAATAGGCTACAATAATATTATTGAAATAAATAATACTATAATATTATAGTAGGCCTAAAACAGTTAATATTTTCAGAATTCTTTGCTCATTGAGACAAAAAGCTTAAGTTAATTAATGAAATTTAAGGTATTTTTAAAGTGTTGCAACCATCCCTGGGTTGTGTTGCAACCGTCCCCTGGGTCGGGGTCAGTTGCAACATCTGACTTCTTCCATTCAAATAAATACTGTGAACGATATGTCATATATAATCATCTTTAAATGGTATGGGTAATTAGCAGACAGATGCAAGTTTAATATATACAAATTTGGTTGGTCTAGTCCAAATAGTCTCTGAGTAATTGAGAGAAATGCAAAAAGTGTTGCAACTGTCCCCGGTCTCCCCTACAAGAGATGTAAACACCTCTAACCTAATGTCGCATCTCCGAAACAACCGCCCACTCACTGCTGCCAGGATGCATTTTGTTCTCGAGTTCATTAAATAAGCGCATTAAGTTTCGTATTTGTTAAAATATTATAATGTTATTTTTTCCATCTTTGTTGATTATGAAAAGTGAACGGCACAAATAAGATGGGATGCATCGGGAGTCAGACGATTTGACCACTTCAATAAATTTCGTTTTGTAAAAGGCCTCTTTAAAACGAATTTCGTTTTGTATATATTGTTTCTTAATTTTAATACATTTTTCATCAACCAATTTCCTGGATAATCATGACATGATGGGCATGCCGCGGTCACTTGCATTGAAATCTCATAAATGAACCGAAACTCAGTGTAGGCTATGCCTCACAGACATGGCAAATATATATAAATAAAGCTTGAAATTTATTTAAACGAAACAATTCAAAACGAAAGAAATAGGCTACTCACTGATTAGGCTAAGTAATCCATGATGTGCATTTCTCTCTAGGCGCGTTCATAAAGAGATGCGATCGTCAATTTCATTAAACGAAATTTCATTTAAACATGCACATTTTAAAAAGGACACGCATTAACTGAATAAATGTTAGCCAATACAAACATATTTATAGAAAACAGTTGACAATGTATAGACAGGAGTCCAATAATAGCATAACGAATCACTTATTCTAAAAATAATATAAAGTAGCCTAACGTTATAAGTTCAGAATCCGACATATAATAAGGGCTGTGTTAACAGTAAACGTCCGTCATTTAACGAATTTTAAAAGCAGGGATGGATAATACAAAATGCTTTTTGACAGAAAAAAACAAAACAAGCAAGAACAAAATAAAAATTTAGCCCGTCAATTTTAATTTTACAATGATCTTCTCTCTCTGTGTGCGCGCGCGCGTCCGTGTTTGAGAGAGAGCTCGCGCAGCACTGATGCAACGGTACTTTTTAATCCATAAGTAACTAACGCGCTAGTTTTCATACAAAATAAATATGTAACATAATTAGGTAGGCTACTTTAGATATAATTAACACAATAACGTAACACATACGTTTCTCAACACTGAGAATGAATGAATAAATAAACGCCTGTTTCTCCAGACTCGCGCTTATTAGTAGGCTAACGTTAATCCACAAATCACAGCACTTTCATAATCACTAAGCCTGATGGCGATTTCAAGATTTATAGTTCAGCATTACTTGAGCATTTTATTATTTGCATGACTGAATGATGTCTTCCTCTTTTCTGAGTGACCATGAATAACTTAACGGAGTATTTTAAGATAATCCATGCGATCTGTGTGATCATCGAATCCATAAGATTAAGTTAACTCAACAATCAACTTTCCACATCGACCCCAGGCCGTTTACCTTCAGGAGTCAGAAGTACCGTACTGTACCGTACTCGCTTATGACATCAGTCAGACGGCGGCCGCGGGAGTGGAAGGGGGGTCGAGCGGGAATCTTTATTGGTGTCGATTAGTGTTGCACAGTGTACCGATACTTCAAAAGTATCGCGATACTCGGAAATTAAAAACGTCACGATACCTACATTTATCAGTATCGATACTTACATTTTTTTTTTGGAAAAACGCCTCCCTATGGTCGTCTGTGTTTTTTTTCCTGACGCACGCAGCAAAGAACCTGCCGCTGTCAGTGTCATGTGACAAAACACTACAGCGAGATGGCTGCATGTGCGAGGACAAGTGGTCCACGACTCGTAGAAAAAGATGACGCGAGGAGTGACATATGGAAGTACGTTGCCTACCTTGCTCTGTTGCACGGTGCACCGATACTTCAAAAGTAAATAGGAAATGAAAAACGTCACGATTCCTTAATTTATTAGTATCATACTTATAAGAATGACTGCGTTCCAGATTTGTAAGGCCGGAGACACACTGGCTGCGTGTCGTGTCCGTTTTTATTTCGGCTCCCATGTTAACTGCCTGCGTGACACACGCGTCTGGGCGCAGCTCGAGACGCGCGGAAAACGCGTGTAGGCCTATGCTATAAATAGAACCGACGCCTATTTTTCACGCGACACGCAAGCCTGTTGGAAGCGTTTCCAGGCAAAATAGAATAGGAAAAGATGTTTCTATGTCATTTTGACACGAATACATATTAATAAATGACATTTTGATGTTTGAAAGTTTTGACATAAATACAATATAAATGTAATTTAAAAAAATATTATCGATTTTCAAATATTGCACCTCTCAATACAGAACGAATTATTCTGTAGCCTATTGTTGTCTTTGCTGCTATATATTTATGTTTAACATGAAGTATAGGCCTTCCACAACTCTCTCCCCACATGTCAAATATATCACCAATGAGGCTTATCATATGTTACCAATATTAAACATTGTTTAATATAATCGCTCAGAGTTCAAAATTCAAAGTTCAGAATCAAGATAAAGCTCTTATGTTTCTTATGATAAATGAGATAATGCTGCTAAATTTATCTTTTTTTTTTCCTTGAATGTCATTGCTCTAATTTATTTTTTATATTTCATATTTCATATTTTGTTCAAATGTTTAATATATCTGCTGTTCATATGTTCATTTATTAGTGTGTTATATGATTAGAATGTTGTCCCGGTTTTAAAATAAAGCACAGCAGTGATATTTGAGAGTGTTTCTCCCTTTTCAGGAAAAGTATCGAAAAAGTATCGAAATCGCAATACTTGACTTGGTATCGGTATCGAAACAATAATTTTGGTATCGTGACAACACTAATTTGAGGACAGCGCGTGCACAGAGGCGTCACCAGGTTTTTGCGTAGTTTAGAGTGACAAATCGTACCAGCGTACTTTGAAGTCAAAATGCGTATCCGCTACGCAAAATGCGTACAGGTTGGCAGGTCTGCACTCACACTCACACTCACTCACACTCACACACTCACACTCACTCACACTCACACTCACACTCACACTCACTCACACTCACACACTCACACTCACTCACACTCACTCACACTCACACTCACTCACACTCACACTCACACTCACTCTCACACACACACACACACGCACGCACACGCACACACTCACTCTCTGACACACACACACACTCTCACACTCACACACATACTCACACACACACACACACACACACACACACTCACTCACACTCACTCACACTCACTCACACACACTCTCACACTCACACACATACTCACACACACACTCACACTCACTCACACTCACACACTCACACTCACTCACACTCACACTCACACTCACTCACACTCACACACTCACACTCACTCACACTCACACACTCACACTCACTCACACTCACACACTCACACTCACTCACACTCACTCACTCACACTCACACTCACACTCACACTCACTCACACTCACACACACTCACACTCACTCACTCACACTCACACTCACACTCACTCACACTCACACACTCACACTCACTCACACTCACACTCACACTCACTCACACTCACACACTCACACTCACTCACACTCACTCACTCACACTCACACACTCACACTCACTCACACTCACACTCACACTCACTCACACTCACACACTCACACTCACTCACACTCACACACTCACACTCACTCACACTCACACTCACACTCACTCACACTCACACACTCACACTCACTCACACTCACTCACACTCACACACTCACACTCACTCACACTCACACTCACACTCACACTCACTCTCACACACACACACACACGCACGCACACGCACACACTCACTCTCTGACACACACACACACTCTCACACTCACACACATACTCACACACACACACACACACACACACACACTCACACTCACTCACACTCACTCACACACACTCTCACACTCACACACATACTCACACACACTCACTCACACACACACTCACTCACACTCTCACACACACACTCTCTCACACACACACACACACACACACTCACTCACACTCACTCACACACACACACACTCACACACACACTCTCTCACACACACACTCTCTCACACACACACACACACACACACACGTCCCAACAGAGATGAAAGTCATTTATCAAACACACCTGTCCACTTCACATGTTCAGAAACACACACACACACACACACATACACACACTGCATGGAGTCACTGTTGAGCTCCAGTTCGGACACACACGTTTCCCAGCAGCTCCAGAATGTCCAGCTTATGGATTATAAAACACTTCACAGACACTCACACACACACACACACACACACACACACAGTGATGTCACGATGACTACAGACGATTATTCACTATCAGAGATTTCTATTAGTAAACTGTATAAAATATTAAAATGATGTTCAGTGATGTTTGTCAACACTATTGAACGAGTCATAAGAATCAACTAGATCTGAATGAACCATTAACAATGAACCAACAACCAAACGATTCACTGAACCGGACATCACATAAATATATTCCATTTCCAGGAAAGCATGTATAATGACAGCATTTTCCAGGATTCCTGAAGCTGAAACAGAGAAACATGTGTCCAGCATTAATATATGAATACCAGCACGTCTATAGGTGGCGCTGTCTTCAACACAGAGCGAACTGAATCTCTGGAGACACCACACACACACACACACACACACACACACACACACACATACCAGCTCGGCATTATGGGGCTTACAGACCATCAGCACACAATTAAAGAGCACACGTACACACACACACACACACCAGCAGGAGGACTCATTAGAGCCGAGAACGCTTATAAAAGACACAACACTGAATAATAATCACGTTCCCTTCATTATAGCATCTTGTTGATTTACTATTCCTTCTTTTAGACGCTTTCCCAGGCAGAATCACCTGTACCAATCCCAGAATGCACTGCAATGCACTTTATGAAGTAAAAAGAGGGTCAATATAACACCTGGAGTCTCTATCCGTTAGCATTCCCATTCATCTCGCTGGCAGATGTTCAGGAGCGCCGGAATTACATCATTAAGCCTTAAAGGAACAGCAGCGAGTCAGAAAGGGGGAACGGATCCCGAAAGAAAGTGTATAAGCTCTAAGTGAGAGATGAGAAACACACGCGCTATATAATATATTATTATAATAATTCGTTACATATATCGCTTTTCTGGGCAATCAAAGCGCTTTACATAGAAGGGGGGAATCTCCTCAACCACCACCAGTGTGCAGCTCCACCTGATGATGCGACGGCAGCGCACAGTGTGTGTGTGCGTGTGTGTGTGTGTCTGTGTCTGTGTGTCTGTGTGTGTGTGTGTGTGTGTGTGTGTGTGTGTTCTACACGAGTGTGTAGTAGAACATGTGCAAGAGAACATGTAAACACTCAATCGGATTGAAAACCGAAACTGAAAGGACTACGCATGTGTAATGACGTAGAAATAGCGTAATGACGTAGAAATAGCGTAATGATGTAGAAATAGCGTAATGATGTAGACTCTACATTGTAGAAATAGCGTAATGACGTAGAAATAGTGTAATGACGTAAAAATAGCGTAATGACGTAGAAATAGTGTAATGACGTAAAAATTGCGTAATGACGTAGAAATAGCTTAATGACGTAGAAATAGCGTAAGGATGTAGAAATAGCGTAATGACGTAGAAATAGCGTAATGATGTAGAAATAGCGCAATGACGTAGAAATACCATAATGACGTAGAAATAGCGTAATGACGTAGAAATAGCGCAATGACGTAGAAATAGCGCAATGACGTAGAAATAGCGTAATGATGTATAAATAAAGTAATGATGTAGAAATAGCGCAATGACGTAGAAATAGCGTAATGATGTATAAATAAAGTAATGATGTATAAATAGCGTAATGACGTAGAAATAGCGCAATGACGTAGAAATAGCGTAATGATGTAGAAATAGCGCAATGGCGTAGAAATAGCGTCATGATGTAGAAATAGCGCAATGGCGTAGAAATAGCGTCATGATGTAGAAATAGGGCAATGACGTAGAAATAGCGTGATGACGTAGAAATAGCGTGATGACGTAGAAATAGCGTAATGACGTAGAAATAGCGTCATGATGTAGAAATCGGGCAATGACGTAGAAATAGCGTAATGACGTAGAAATAGCGTAATGACGTAGAAATAAAGTAATAATGTAGAAATAAAGTAATGATGTAGAAATAGCATAATGATGTAGAAATAGCGCAATGGCATAGAAATAGCGTAATGACGTAGAAATAGCGTGATGACGTAGAAATAGCGTAATGACGTAGAAATAGCGTCATGATGTAGAAATAGGGCAATGACGTAGAAATAGCGTAATGACGTAGAAATAGCGTAATGACGTAGAAATAGCGTCATGATGTAGAAATAGCGCAATGGCGTAGAAATAGCATAATGACGTAGAAATAGCGTAATGACGTAGTAATGACGTAGAAATAGCGTAATGACGTAGAAATAGTGTCATGATGTAGAAATAGCGCAATGGCGTAGAAATAGCGCAATGGCGTAGAAATAGCGTAATGGCGTAGAAATAGGGCAATGACGTAGAAATAGCGTAATGACGTAGAAATAGCGTAATGATGTAGAAATAAAGTAATGATGTAGAAATAAAGTAATGATGTAGAAATAGCATAATGATGTAG
Organism: Leuciscus leuciscus; assembly: GCF_965113295.1. Lineage (NCBI taxonomy): Eukaryota > Metazoa > Chordata > Actinopteri > Cypriniformes > Leuciscidae > Leuciscus > Leuciscus leuciscus. Next base: position 31,483,629 of record NC_138724.1, read on the forward strand.
AAATAGCACAATGGCGTAGAAATAGAGTAATGACGTAGAAATAGCGTGATGACGTAGAAATAGCGTAATGACGTAGAAATAGCGCCATGACGTAGAAATAGCGTGATGACGTAGAAATAGCGCAATGGCGTAGAAATAGCGTCATGATGTAGAAATAGGGCAATGACGTAGAAATAGCGTGATGACGTAGAAATAGCGTGATGACGTAGAAATAGCGTAATGACGTAGAAATAGCGTCATGATGTAGAAATAGGGCAATGACGTAGAAATAGCGTAATGACGTAGAAATAGCGTAATGACGTAGAAATAAAGTAATAATGTAGAAATAAAGTAATGATGTAGAAATAGCATAATGATGTAGAAATAGCGCAATGGCATAGAAATAGCGTAATGACGTAGAAATAGCGTGATGACGTAGAAATAGCGTAATGACGTAGAAATAGCGTCATGATGTAGAAATAGGGCAATGACGTAGAAATAGCGTAATGACGTAGAAATAGCGTAATGACGTAGAAATAGCGTCATGATGTAGAAATAGCGCAATGGCGTAGAAATAGCATAATGACGTAGAAATAGCGTAATGACGTAGTAATGACGTAGAAATAGCGTAATGACGTAGAAATAGTGTCATGATGTAGAAATAGCGCAATGGCGTAGAAATAGCGCAATGGCGTAGAAATAGCGTAATGGCGTAGAAATAGGGCAATGACGTAGAAATAGCGTAATGACGTAGAAATAGCGTAATGATGTAGAAATAAAGTAATGATGTAGAAATAAAGTAATGATGTAGAAATAGCATAATGATGTAGAAATAGCACAATGGCGTAGAAATAGAGTAATGACGTAGAAATAGCGTGATGACGTAGAAATAGCGTAATGACGTAGAAATAGCGCCATGACGTAGAAATAGCGTGATGACGTAGAAATAGCGTAATGACGTAGAAATAGCGTAATGACAATTCAATCCCGATTTGAAGCTTGTGACAAACGCGCACATCAACCTGATCACATTCAGAATCAGAATGAATTCAGTCCGATTGAAACAAAAGTTGTGTATGTAAACGTAGCCAGTGACACACTTTCAGCTCCTTCTTTAAAACACACATATTCACTAGTGTGTGTGTGTGTGTGTGTGTGTGTGTGTGTGTGTGTGTGTGTGTGTGTGTGTGTGTGTGTGTGTGTGTGTTTGACCACACACACACACACACACACACAGATCAGATACGACACTAAACTCCAGATCGGATCCAGATGAAGATCCAGTGCAGAAGCGTGGAGAACAGAAGCTTGATCTTCATCAGCGTGATTAAAGCGATCCACGCGGAGGAGATTCGTCAAAACTCCTCGTTACAGGACAAAGCCAGCAATTAACCAGCGAATCTCCCCTCACACACACAGAGGAACACTTCACGTTTTATTAAGAGCCGGAATCATTTTCTACGAGCGCTAATGAGACCGCCATGTGTGTGTGTGTGTGTGTGTGTGTGTGTGTGTGTGTGTGAGACACATAGGCCATTAAAGCATCATAAGAGTTAATGAAACACTCAGCAGAGAATCAATCAGCAGATTCAGGAGAAGATCGTCAGTGGGATTCAACACTGATTCATTAATCTCATCGTTTGATTGTTCATCATCAAGGAAATCATAAATGTCCAACAATAACGCTTCAGTCTGGAACATTAACTGTACAACAGAACTCATATTCTACCAAAACCTCTATGATATGGTACTTTATATCCAAAGCCAATGGTACTAAATGATGACCTTATAAACGGTACTCCAAAGACTACTGTGAAACTACTGTGGTAAATCCATTACAAAAACAGTGGTATTATGGCAAAAAATGGCATTGTATTACCGTGGTACATATCCAAAACACCATGATATTATTATGCCATTATAGTGTTTGAAACTACCAGAATGCTAAGCCTCAAAAAGGTATTACCATGGTTATATATCCAAAAACGATGGTATAATGTGGAAAACAACCACAGTAAGCACCATGGCCAGATATACATGGTATTATCATGTAGAAAAGCAGTGTAAAACCATGGTACATGTCCAAAAACTAAGGTATTATGACCAAAAATTAAGGTATTATGTGAAAAACCACCACAGAAAGCACCATGATCAAGAAAAAGGAATTGTTTTATCATAAAAAAAAAATAAAAAATAAAAAAACAGCACAAAACCATGATAATATATCCATAAACTAAGATATTATTAGGGAAAAAACTGTGTAAAACCATGGTAACATGTCCAAAAATCACAGTACATGTCCAAAAAACTATGGTATTATGTTAAAATAGTGTACAATTTTGGTACATGTCAAAGAAGCGACGATATTATGTGAAGAACCATTGTACTATACCCAAAATCTATGTGGGGAAACCGGTAAGCACCATGACCAAATATACATGGCATTGTTATGAAAAACCAGTGTAACCATGATACAAATCCCAAAAAACAATGTACTGTAACTGCCATGATACAAATACATTATACATAGTAGCAAACCTAAATTCAAGTCCAGAGTCATCAGAAACTCTCTGCGCGCGCACACACTTTGTGAAGCTGTCCGTCAGGTGAGAGAGGTGTCGCGCGCCTCACCTGTGAGATCTCGTGCAGTAGTGTGTAGTTCTCCTCACCTGTGCGTACAGTAGTGTGTAGTTCTCCTCACCTGTGAGATCTCGTACAGTAGTGTGTAGTTCTCCTC
>NC_138724.1:31491344-31503844 GCF_965113295.1 Leuciscus leuciscus
TGTGTGTGTGTGTGTGTGTGTGTGTGTGTGTGTGTGTGTGTGTGTGCTCTCGAGACTGAAGTTCCTCAAAAGTTCAGCGTTTCTAAATATTTGCAGTGCAGAAATCTTCCGTCACCCACAGAGACACACACACACACAAACATGAATTATTTATGATTAAACAAAAAAACTAAGTGCAATATGAACTGTGAAGATGCTAATGGAAAGAGAACACACTGAACGCTGTTTTCATGTGCACTTAATACTCAAATATAGATATTTTACTGTCTGTATAATAAACTAAATGTGTTTTACATTCACAATAACCAGGTTTATATATGTATCATCAATAAATCCAATTCGTTTCAATCTCATATATTGCCTCTTCCACATCTAGCCATATCTGAATCATGCTTTTAATTTGAATCAATGCATTTACAAAACTATATAATTACTTAGAATCAAACAAATAGTTAATAATAAACATGTAATGATTAGTGCAGAAATCTAACCTGATCCGTCTATGTTTGACTGGCAAATATGCATGACATCAAGTTTATTAGTTACAACTGTGAAATCCAAATGGATGGATTCAAATAAATAAATAATCTTGAATGTTTTTCACAAATCTGCTCACTCGAAAGTCCCTCAGGTTCATAATCTGGCCTTTAAAGCGTGAACATGAAGAGCGTGTGAAAGCGTGAACATGAAGAGCGTGTGTGAAGTGTCGGAGTAAAGCCTCAGTTCTGTGAAGAGAAGCTTTAGTGAGAACAGCTTTTCCTCGTCACAGCAGAGCCGGTGTGGACACGCAAGAGTGAGATCATGTGTGCGACTTCTGGAGTGAAACTTTACAAACTATACAAGAGTCATCAGAAGAGTCTGTAGAGAAGCTGAGCTGAAAATACAAGCAGAACTCATGATGTTCAATGATTCAGATGATGAGAGAGAAGCAACAGATATCAGCTTTAGACACTTCATTAACATCACTACTGAACCGTCACTGTAATACAGCAGATTCTACTTTGAAAGACACTACATGCACTGCTTCATTTGGAGATTTTGGGTTGTTTGGCTGTTCATAACATGTTGTTTCAGACTAGTGAAAAGAAAACATTAAAAAAATACATATTAAGTGTGTTTTATTTCACTTTATCTGTTTGTGTCTATTTCAATTTCAGTAAAAATCTCTAACGGCTGTTTTCACACACAAGTTTTTTTCTCCGCTTCAGCATCACTTACAAACATCAAAACTTATTCATATCTATATTCTGAAGGTTTTTACTGAGGGGTTTGTTCATATGTCATTCAGGTGATTTTATATAACATTTTATTCCCAAAAACAAGACAATTATTTTTTTATTTTTTTCTGTCTGTTGACAGTATTTTCTGATTTATCGAGTGATAAGAAAAATAAATCTAAAATCCCATCTGTAAAAACCTTTAACTCTAAAATGTCAGCATGTTTTGAGCCTGGCTTCATCTGTTGTTCAGATTTCTGTTCTGGAAATGTGTGCATATTCAACACAAAAATGCCTAATTTGCATATTTAAACGTAAAATTGTAGAAAACTTGTAATACAAGAAATGTTTGCAATTCTTAATGCAATCAATCAGATGGAGAAGTATGTGATATCTTTTGGTTAAAATTTGATCCTATTCACATGCAGAATATTGCCTTAAATCACATTAAAATTACAGTAATACAATTTTTTACTTTTAAATCTGCAGTTCAATGACTAATAACAGAACAGATCTTCATGTGTGTGTGTGTGTGTGTGTGTGTGTGTGTGTGTGTGTGTGTGTGTGTGTGTGTGTGTGTGTGTGTGTGTGTGTGTGTGTGTATTCATATACATTTAGCAGATCATTTCATCCACAGTAATCTACGGTTCTGTCTGTTTCTGAGGAGGAACTGGTTATTTCCAGACAGAAACTCAGAAAGCGTGTGTGTGTGTGTGTGTAAGGCTGGATGTCTCTGATTGGTTTCAGTAGCAGGTGTGTGTGTGTGTGTGTGTGTGTGTGTGTGTGTGTAAGGCTGGATGTCTCTGATTGGTTTCAGTAGCAGGTGTGTGTGTGTGTGTGTGTGTGTGTGTGTGTGTGTGTGTGTGTGTGTGTGTGTAAGGTGTCAGTAGCAGGTGTGTTTCTTCTGACCTCCAGGGTGAAAGTATTTTACAAGGCTGTTTTGTCGCCGGCCGACAGGATTGACTCATAAAACGCTGTATGTTCACGGACGCTGTTCCATAAAATCCTGACACCTACATTTGTTTCTCAAACGACGTACTTAGAGCCACACTTACAGCCGACGGGGGAAAATGATCCAGCCCGACTTTCTTCTGGACACCATTTCAAACTTCAAGATCTATGAGAGACTGTGAATTTCCTGAAAATATGTCTAGACGAAACCCCAGCCGCATCAGAAACAGCTCCTGCATTCACACACACTTCACCGTGACGGTTGACTCTCAGCCTTCTCTCAGTATGTACTGTAGAAAATTACTTTTCGAAGTGAATCCCTAAACATTTGCATAACCAAAAAAACATTTTAAAAACTGGATGTTTTGAACGTTCAGAAAACATTCAGAAATAATACAAATTTTATATCTTTATGGGAACATTACCAAAATGTATTTCTGTTAGGTTGGGAAGTGTCCGTCCTGACTTCAGATCAGTTCCCAACAGAACTGAACTAGTTTTCATCACACCAGGTCTGGTCAGTCCTGATGTTCACGTCCAGCTCTGTGTTTCACTCAGATCTTCCTCAAACTCGTTAAGTTCTACTTGTAGTTTTGATTCCTCTGGAGGACAGATGTGATCTTTTATAAGCCCTGCTCATCTATAATACAGCGTTACCGAACATATTCCTCTCAAACACTCATGTTGGCATGTGTCTGGGTCTTCAGCGACTCTGTGTAATGCCACACACACACACACACACACACACAGTATCTCAGCGTCACGTATGCATGATGTCTGACTCTGTGTGTTTATATTCTCACAGCACATTAACAAACTTCGGGTCGATTTACACACGGAAAACAAATGGAACTCATATCTGGGTGGTTTGGTCCATGCGTTTCAGATTCCTCTGGGAAAGGCCTTTGATTCCCAGTTATTGTGAACATCAGATATTGCTGAGATTCAGGTTCTGTGGGATTGGTTGCTATGGAAACTCCTCAGTTTGATGATGCGTATTGTAACGCTGTCAAGAGTTTTAAGTCTGCCCAGGATGAATAGAAAAGACAGCGCAAACGGACGGTAGTTCCACGAGTCTTTATATAATTCCTCTCAGTTAAATGCACTCCTCTCATACATGTCATAGAGCGAATATTAACAGGGGAAAAACACTCTGAAAACACGCTACAAATAAGAGTAGAAAGTAAACACAGTAAATTAAAGGAGCAGTCGGTAGAGCGGTCATCTCTCTCTCTCCTCTCACTAGCAATACTCTTTTCTCACTGCGCGCGCGCTCACTTGAACAGCACGCATACAATAATGTGTCATCTTAAAGGTATATACAACATTCACGTCATGAATACTATAACATTAGGTGGCCGTTACAGATCCCCCCCAGGAAGGTAAAGGCTGCCCTCAGCCGTGCACAACTGAGTACAGCATCACTTTAAACAACCTCATACATGAAAAGTTGTCAAAATAACAGAACCATACAAGAGAATGTATTATTAAGGTACACACTGGCATACATGACAGTATAGATGGACCAAAATACATTGTCTGCAGCAGCATTTTTTAAACAAATGAAAACAGCGTGTAACCAAACAGAAATATAATATAGGACATCCTTTTTTACACTTTTACACTTTTTCTCTTTTTGTGTACAACATTGTAACAAGCATGTCAACAGACTAAGTATTAATACTAATTCTCAATTTCTCAAAATTAAACCTTCTGCCTTTCACAGTGACAAACCAAGCAAATGAACACACATGTAATCTAAACACTATTTAAGGTCCAGTCTGTCTGTGTGGTACACATTCGTCCACCTATTACTCGACCAGTCTGAGGTGATTCTTGGTGCGCGTCGAGGTCTCAAGTCATAATGGTGTCTGTCAGGAACATTATTTATCACTAACAGTCAAGTCATCGTTTCGAGACCCAACGTCAACCTGTAGGTCAGGCAACTCATCAACACTGTCCACATTTCCTGACACATCATGAGCACTGGACGTCACAGGGAGACTGTAGTCAACGTTGATTCCCAAGTCCGTTAGGTTTACGGCGGTAGCACCGGCATTATCCTCTGTTTCCTCCGGCACTTCATCAAGCAAAGAACTGTCAGCTGATGTTTCTACGACAGAAACCCCTGTGGGCTCAGTCTCTGACTCAAGCGGTTCCCAGGTACGAAAAGGAAGCAGATTTACGACATGAAATACACCCGCGTCCGCCCCTGTACTCACGTCTATGAGTCTGTAGTTCACTTCCGACAGTTTTTGTGCAATTTGGTAAGGGCCAGCATATAGAGGTGCTAGCTTAGCCGTGAAGTTCGCCAGTGCATCCGAACGGGGATGAGTCTTAATTCTGACCAACTCATTTACAGAGTAAGACACAGGCCGACGTCTCTTGTCGTAGTACTTCTTTCTTTTGTCATGGTTCTCATCCAAAACGGACCTAGCATGATCATGTGCTTCTCTGATCGATGACTCCAAGCTTTCCGGGTATGGGATACCAGGTTCATCCCCACCATCACTATTCGGCTGAGTGATGAGGTCAAGAGGGGTATTCAATTCTCGGCCATACAGCAACATGGATGGGCTTTGGCCCGTGCTTTCATGTGGAGCAGTCCTCAAAGCAAAACAAATTTGGGGCAGGTAACGATCCCAAGCAGTGTGCTTGTTACCGACGTAAGCACGGATGGCAGTTTTCAACGTCCGATTCACCCTCTCCGTTGCATTCGTCTGGGGGTGATACGCAGTTGTAAGTCTGTGTTCTGACCCCAGTGTGGTGAGAACATGCCTGAATAGTTCACTCACAAATGGTGACCCTCTGTCCGAGATCAGGTAATTAGGCACCCCATGCCGTGCGAACACCTCGCTAAGCAACTTGCTGGCAGCAACTTGGGCAGTCGCTTCTCGTACTGCACTAACCTCCACCCACTTTGAAAAATAGTCCACAAAGACCAGAATGTAAGCATTTCCGCAGGGTGTGCGCGGTAAAGGACCCACAAAGTCCACTCCAGTATACTCCCAAGGTCTTTGAGGGCGGATGGGAACCATGAACCCAGCAGGTTTCCTCTGGCTTGGTTTTGTGAACTGGCAGACAGTACAGGAGGCAACATACTTCTTAGCGTCAGACGACATTTTTGGCCAGTAAAATCGAAGTTTCAGCCGCGCTATAGTCTTCGTCATGCCCAAGTGACCAGCCATCGGGTGATCATGGTAATATTCCATCAAACTCCTTTTCATAGCCGTAGGTGCGTACAGTTTAAGGTGCTTCATAGGGTGAAGATTACAAGCCACTTTGTCATCCACAAAGTACAGGAGTCCATCCTGGATCTCATACTGAGACAACTCCTCAATGCTATTCTCATCCTGTGCCTCCAACATCCGCAGAAGCTTTCCAGTCTCTGGGTCGTTGAGCTGCAGCTGCCTAATGTGCTCCCGATCTGAAAACATTACAGGGGGTAAAGCACGCAGGTCCAGTCCCCCAATAATGGCATAATCAGGGAGAAGTCCCAAAGGTACACTGCCAGAAGGAACAGGGTTACGTGAAAGTGCATCAGGGACACTGTTACTTGTCCCCGGCTTATGGACAATGTCAAAGTCGAAGTCCTGCAATCTGAGAGACCACCTAGCCAGCCGGCCAGAGAGGTTTGGGCGCGACATAAGCCATCTCAAACTGCTGTGGTCTGAAAAGATAGTCACGTGTAGACCCTCAATATAAGGCCTGAAGTGTTCGAGGGCCCAGATGACTGCTAAGCACTCCTTTTCCGGAGTAGAATAGGGTTTTTCAGACTTATGGAGGGCACAACTTGCATAGGCCACCACAACATCTCTGCTATTTTTGTCCTTCTGCATGAGTGCGGCGCCAAGTCCACTGTCGCACGCATCCGCATGGATAGAGAAAGGAAGAGAGAAGTCCGGGAATGTCAAAATAGGTGCGGAAGTCAGCTTTTCCTTGAGATAATCCATGGCCGTCTGACATTCATTTGACCATACAAAGGGAACATCCATCCTGGTTAACGCAAAGAGTGGCTCAGCATGTCGGGCATAATCCTGGATGAAACGCCTATAATAGCTGGTCATTCCCAGAAACTGTCGGACTTGTTTCACATTAACTGGGGTATGAAAATCAATCACTGCTCTCACTTTTTCCTCATTTGGCATGATACCATTTGGGGTGATTTTGTAACCCAGAAAGGTGAGTTCGCTCCTGCAGAACTGGCATTTTGCCAGCTTGATAGACAGTCCAGCAGATTCCAGCCTGGTGAGAACCTCTCTCAGGTCCACAAGGTGCTGCTCGAAAGTAGGCGACGCCACCACAATATCATCTAAGTAGACGGCACACGACTTATAGATGAGACCCGCAAGGACTGTGTTCATGAGCCTTTGAAATGTGGCGGGCGCATTGCACAATCCAAAAGGTAAGACCCGAAACTGAAATAACCCACAGTGGGAAATGAAAGCAGTCTTTGGCTTGGATTTCTCTGCCACTGCCACCTGCCAGTAGCCTCTGGCCAAGTCAATGGTGGAAATGAAAGTCCCTCTAGCCAGGAAGTCAAGAGATTCATCAATCCTCGGTAGAGGATAAGAGTCTTTGACTGTGAGCTTATTTAGTGCACGATAATCGACACAGAACCTTGGCTCTCCTGAATGTTTTGGTACAATTACAACTGGGGCAGCCCAAGGACCAGAGGCAGGTTCAATTATTCCTTCTCTCAACATGTCTTTGATCTGAGACTCAATGAGTTCCTTTTTAGCAGGAGAAGTGCGGTACGGGGCAAGGTGAACCGGTTTTGCATCAGCTGTAACAATTTCATGCTCCACTAGAAAGGTGCGTCCTAAATGTCCATCAAACAACCCGCTGAAGGTCTTGAGCATTTCAGTTAATTTGTGTTGCTGCTCGTTTTCCAGCGATGATTCTCCAACCTTCTCAGACAGGGCAGAAGAATTGAAATCCAGGCAGGACAAATCAGGATCAGGACTAGGTATCTTTAAGTCAGCACCCTCTAACTCCTCAAGGGGCACCGGCTCATCACCGAGCACTACCGTCCTGGACGGAACATGAATCGAAACTGAAGATCTCAACATAAAATCCATACCCAAGATAACAGGAGAAGAAAGATTAGGGACAACAGCAAAGCGGTGATAGAAACGCTGGCCCAAGAAACCCAAAGACAACCAAATGACACCCAGCGGGCAACAGGATGCTCCATCCGCAAGCTGAACTGGAGGTGCAGACCACGGTTTTAATCGTACGTCCCCCCCAGGAATAGTCTGGACAACCGCTGAGTTCACCGCAGAGAGAGAAGCCCCAGTGTCAAGAGTTGCATCAACAACTTGTCCATAAAGATTAACCTTCACTCTAAACGGGGTATTCCAATAGGACGTGGAAGCAATATCCTCCACATGACACAGCTCAGGTTGATCATTTGCAGAATCATCAGGTAAGCGAGGCACATCTATCTTCTGGAGGGAGGATTGCCTCGTCTGAACGTCCTCCCTCCTCTGAAGTTTCCCCTCTGGGCAAAGTCTGGGGCCACATTTCCTTCACCCATGGCCTGGTCAGAGCCATCCATCCGTCCAAAGTCCGACACTCTATTGACTGTATCTCTCAGGGGTTCAGGGGGCTCCATTGGAGACAAACGCGGTCTTTCTCCTAGACTACAATTTGGACAAGTACGAGTGGTGAATCCTGGCAAGGAGCACTTAAAACAGTGAACATCCCTTTTAGGCGTACTGCTAGCTTGTCTCTGAGGAGGACACTCAAAACTTGGACCAAGGACTGCATGAAGCTCGTGAGCCCGCAAAAGAAGGTCCATGACTGACGGTATGGGTGTGCCATAAAGAGCGACTCTATATTTCTCAAGCACATGCTTTCTTATCAAGTCTATTTGCTCTAGTTGAGGTGGAGGGGACCTTAGCTTACGAAACTCACCCAACATATGAGCGACAAAGGTCGGCAGTGGCTCATCCGGCATCTGCATACGGTCCAAAATGCCCCTCAGGACACGTTCTTGATTGTCCGAAGGCAGAAAGACTGTCCTAAAGAACTCACAGAACTGATTCCAACTGGTCAAATGTGTGCTTAGTGCAGCAAACCATTTTCTTGGCTCTTTTGACAGAAAACGTGGGAGCTCAAGGAGAATTTGGACATCTGAGAGATCCAGGGAGGTCCTATACACGTTGAGAGACTGAAGCCATTCTTCAGGATTCAGGGAACCATCAGCAGCAAACACGGGTGGCTCGAGCCGTGATTGGTTAAGCATAGCAGTAAGTGCATTTGTTGTGGCACTCATATCCACAGCGAGTGGCTGAGAAAATGTAGGTACAGCACTATAAGTTACATTGACTGGCACTGACCTTTGAGCTGTTGACTTAGCTTGCCCCAAACTGTAAGGAGTTGAGCTGGCTCTGGGAGCTGGATGTGGGGTCACAGGCACGGTACACTCTTGATGTGTTAAACGGTCCATCATGTCCTTTTGTAGGTCAATCGATTCGCGAAGACACCGCTGCAGCACTGCCACTTCTGCTTGTAACAGCTTGTTTTGAGACTGTAAATCTTCAACAGTATGCTGTGACGCACCCTGTTGTAGAAAAGAGTCTTCATCTGCGGGCCAGTCAGTAAAGTCAGACTGAAAGTCAGGGTGAGTAGCCATTATGTATGAAATCACAATCAATTAATAAATGCAAATAATAAATCAAGATACCGTAAATGTACACAAATATATGAGTCAAAAGCTGTACTAACTTTGTACTAACTGTTACTTTTCTACCCCCACAAGAAAACAGCAGTGTTTATGTAAAAACTCAGAAAATTAACTTCTGCCCTGGTTTTCCCCTTTAGCTGCAAGATATGTTGCACAACAGTATAACACAGCAATGTTACCCACAACAAAAAAGTATCAGAAAAAACGATGAAAAATGTGTGATTAGCACGATAGTCTCAACAAAAATTTACTCAACCAAGTGTTCCTTCCAAATGCAATCTATTCCGCACGTGCTGGTTTGAAATGAACAGATACGCACAACAAAAAAAATAAGAGAAAAGAAAAAAAAATAAGTCCCAGAAGTGTTTCACACAGTCTTCACTTCAATGTTCCGTTTTTTTTATTTATTTTTTTATATCCGTTAATGACTGTCCCATCAACACAAAAGATACGATTGTTTTTGTTTCTTTCAATATAGTTCAGTTCAGTTATTGATCCACATCCCACAAGGAAAAACGTTGAGAGAGAAGAAAAAAAAGAAAAAAATTCCTCCAACCGTTTATATACTATGAAAACAGTCAATATTCGGGCGATCCACGAAAATAGTATTGGAAATCAGTCGAAACCAACATAAAAAAAACAACATCACCTGAAAATCAGTCACGCACCGACCGCATGGTGTCCATAGTTAGCAAGCTAGTAGGAAAAACAGCAACGAAAACCTCTTCCAAAAAAAATAAATAATAACAATCCGAACCTCCTTGTAGACAAAGAACAAGAGATGACCGGTGAATCCAGTTGTTCGGGCGCCAATTTGTAACGCTGTCAAGAGTTTTAAGTCTGCCCAGGATGAATAGAAAAGACAGCGCAAACGGACGGTAGTTCCACGAGTCTTTATATAATTCCTCTCAGTTAAATGCACTCCTCTCATACATGTCATAGAGCGAATATTAACAGGGGAAAAACACTCTGAAAACACGCTACAAATAAGAGTAGAAAGTAAACACAGTAAATTAAAGGAGCAGTCGGTAGAGCGGTCATCTCTCTCTCTCCTCTCACTAGCAATACTCTTTTCTCACTGCGCGCGCGCTCACTTGAACAGCACGCATACAATAATGTGTCATCTTAAAGGTATATACAACATTCACGTCATGAATACTATAACATAAGGTGGCCGTTACAGTATGTCAATGTCAATTTTATTTATACAGCAGCATTAATCATTACCTAGGCTGACCAATGCTGTACAATAAAGACACAACAAGACAATACAATATAATGAATAAAAGTAATAAAAAAAAACACAATGCAATACAACTTCCACATTGATTATATGCCAAATCAGAAACATGAGTTAGGGTTAGGGTTAGAGGACTACGGTGACCGGGAGGGGACATGTTCGGTTCACTTAGTTTTGTCGTGGCCACAACATATAAACTCGTGGCAACGTGATAATATGTTGTTGCCACGAGATATTAAGTCGTGGGAATGTGATACTAAATCGTGGCCACGAGATCATATTTTGAGAGAACAACACATTTCTTGTGGCCACGTGGTTATGAAGTTCTCATAGTTATGTTGAGGGAACCACACCGGTCTAAACTGTAACCATACAGCAGTCGGAGATGGAGATGACTGATGAAATAACATTTTACTTTGAATTAGGAATGTCATATTAAGATATAGTGCAGGCTCTGGCATTAAGACATGGGTACGTTATAAGTGAAAGACAACTGGGGCCCTATGCGCCCTTTGTGGGCGGGTCTCGGGCGCTGTTGCTATTATACCGGCGGGATAAATGACTCTTGCTCCCGATGCAAATCTAAAATGTGTTGGTCTGAAGTAGCTTCATTACTCATAGGTGTGGTTTGGGCGTAACGTGAAATAAACCAATCAGAGCGACATCTCACATTCCCTTTAAGAGCAGGCGCGCTTGTTCCAAGGCGGTTTGCTATTATAACGGGGGATTTGCCAGACGCACGCCAGGAGCGGTTCACAGCCGAGGAGACCGACGTTCTCGTCAGGGCCGTAAAACACAGAGAAGTGACATTGGGGATGGAGAAACACACCCAAATTAGCTTCGGTTAAACAGGCGTATGATAATTTGGGTAAATGTGTAAGCTAGATTTATGCATATTTTTCACATCTTCATGGACACAACAATGATTTCCCTCGTGTGGTAATATTTTTCCTTGTAATAATGTATGGTTTGCAAAAATGAAAACTGCTGCGTCTGTGTGTAGATGAGAGAAGCAAAGTGTGTGTGTGTTGTGCACACACTACATTATGGCCAAGCATGCGCCCTTAAAATAGCCTCTGAATAACGCGCCACTGACTTTAGACGAGGTTTCTCCTGGTCAGTGGCGGAATTGTTTTCTGAAACTGCAAAATAGCACCAGGGAACGTTTGCGCCGGAACACTCCTCCTCTTTTCGCTGAACCGCCCCCGGGAGCGCAAGTTCATTCCCTAATTTACCGACATGCGTCTGTGGAGGGAAAAGTCCGCTGTGCGTCGGGTGAGAAATAGGAATGATACATGCGTCGTGTACAGAGTCAATTGCGCTGGGTGCAAGATAGGGCCCCTGAAGCGCATTCTTAAGTTGAATGGGCTTTTTCTGGAATTTTGCTGGCTTGAATGAAATACTCGGGTCATGAATAAAGTCCCGTTTAAGGCAATAAACAAAAACAAATTATGAGAAACTTAAATCAACAAATAATAAAGTAAATTATGCCCGGGGTAAAAGGAGAGCCCGTGTCGCGTGTGAAGATTCGGTTCTCACATGTTATGAAACAGGGGTGGTGGTGGCGCAATGGATAAAACACATGCCTTTGGTGTGAGAGACCCGGGTTCGAATCCACTGTGAGACACCAATGTGTCCCTGAGCAAGACACTTAACCCCTAGTTGCTCCAGAGGCGTGCGACCTCTGACATATATAGCAATTGTAAGTCGCTTTGGATAAAAGCGTCAGCTAAATGAATAAATGTAAATGTAAATGTAAATGAAACTCGTGGCCACGAGAAACGGATGTCGTTCCCTCAACATACGATCTCGTGCCGACGGGATATCATGCCATTCCCACGAGTTTATATGTTGTGGCCACGACAAAACTAAGTGAACCAAACATGTCCTCCCGGTCACCATAGTGGACACAAAAAATACGGCTTTTCTTCAGATTCACGCTGGCGACGCTCAGTACACCAGAACACAGTGAATGATGCTGCTAAAGGACGGCTGGTGAAGTGTGTGTACATGAAGAGTAGTGTTTCATCTGTGTCCTCCTTCATGTGTTCTTCAGTGACGCTCCACAGGAGACGAACGAGGGTTTCCGGCTCAGAGATTTCAGCAGATCGCGCTTTATTCACGTGCTTATGAGAGCAGGAGAAACTATAATTCATCTCAGACGAGGTTAAAGTCCAAGAGCTCTCAGAGAGCCGTCACGGTGCGGACTCAACATCAGTGACTCTCATAGAGAAGTACACACACAGATCTACTGCTCAAACACAACGCCATGAAAACACTGTGGAGAAATTACACTTTAAACTTGCCATTTATTTAATGCTCTCTGCATGAATGCAACGCCAAGGTCACGGGTTCGTTTCCCAGGGAATGCATGCACTAATAACACCTATTCCTGTATGCA
>NC_138724.1:31508844-31518844 GCF_965113295.1 Leuciscus leuciscus
CACTACACCAAAACATGGAGAACAGCATCCAGAGTGTTACAGGGAATAATGATACTGTATTCGGTAAACAATTTTTGCATTTACATAAAAAGTATAGTAATTGCAACTAAGGTGAATGTGTTGTATAGTGTGTGCACTGCACGTGTAGTGCTGAACTGAGTATGGAAGAGTTGGCCAGTTCAGTGTCTGTGTATTCAGCACTCGCACACTGTGAGAATACTGTGAGAATACTGTGAGAATACTGCAGTCCAACAGCAAACGCCCAGAGGTTACAGTAAAAACTGTAAATGAAAAGCATGTAACAGTCACTCAAATACTGTAAGAGAATGTGAGTCGAGTGCATTAGATTTGCAAACAGTGTCAAACTGCCTGAACTTGTTTAATGTTCAGTGTCTTAGCAAGTGTAAAAAAATAAATAAAAAAAACCCTGTAAAACACATTAAGAACAAATATTAAGCATTATTACTTAGTCTTATCAGGCTGAATTTAACCTAATGCCGTTACCATGATCATCTTTATCTCTTTCTCTTTCTCCTTCTCTTTCTCACACACACACACACGCGCACACACACACACACACACACACACACACGCGCGCGCACACACACGCACACACTGTGCAATTGTCGCTTGTGTTGATCGGCCTACAGTTGTAATTGGCTATTTCACACATGTAAGGGCTGAACTAGCAGGACTAAAGGGCCACACACACACACACACACACACACAACTAACTTGTCATCAGCAAACAACCCGTCATCAATCAATTATTATCAGCACAGCATGAGGTGAACTCAACCCCCATCTCATCTCACACTGCAGACATTAACACTGAGTGTGTGTGTGTGAGAGTGTGTGCGTGTGTGTGAGTTTCAAATGGTTAAAAGGGGTTGTAACGTACAGTTTTTAAAAATTTGTTCTAATGTTTACTGTTTTTACCAGATATCTTTTTTTCATACTGTGATTTTTTAATCCAATTAGGGCCAATTCGACCCGCAAGATTAAAATCATACCCATCATTCAAACATCACACAAGGGCTGAGAACGAGAGTTGTGTGTGTTTGAAAAAGCGTGAGAGTGAGTAAATGATGAACGATGACAGAATGAACAGTTTTGGGTCATTTTACCTTTAACAGCTTTCAGTCTGAATCACACACACACACACACACACACACACACACACACACACACACACACACACACACACACACACAGACACACAGACACACACGGGAGGAGGATGAGTGACAAATAACCATCATATTACAGCACAAATAGACCGTGTGTGTGTGTGTGTGTGTGTGTGTGTGTGTGTGTGTGTGTGTATGTGTGTGTCTGCGTGTGTGTGTGTGCGTGTGTGTGTGTGTGTGCGTGTGTGTGTGTGTGAGCTGAAGTGCATAATGAGCGTCTCTCGTCATCGCTGTGGATCTCAGAGATTAATTAGTCTTTAATTTCACTCATCAAGACTCTCAGACTCGCGTGGGACTCTCTGTTCCAGATCTCCCAGAGACTCAGTCGCATGTGGACGACGGGACGCACTCGAGCTCGTCTGACGAGTGTGTGTGTGTGTGTGTCATTGTGTGCTTTTGTTATTCTACATGTGTTGTACAGTCAGATGCCACAAAGTTCACTTGCTAACACTTTATATTTAAAAAAACTATAGAAATGTACCAAACTAAATTTGAAGTAAGTCATGGACAGTGATGGTTCGGTTAATATACAGATAGATGTAAACTTTGGATCAAAGCTCCTGTCAAATAAACAGAATCAGCGTCACAGATTTCAACATGAATTGGGAGATTCCTGCTCGTTTCATCAGCTAGAAACGGGTGAGTTGTTTTATGCCAACACACACTCTCACACACACACACACACACACACACGCACACGCACACGCACACGCACAGACTAACCAACATTTATTTGTTGGAATAATGGACACGTTACAAACTCCTTTGGATTACCTGATGCATTTTTCAGACTTGATATCTCCAGTCATTGTTCTTCTCCAGTAACTGTGTCCTGATGTGAGGATAATGAGATGTGTGTGCTGGAGAACGAGACAGACACACTGAGGAAGAGCGTGATCTGGAGATGTCCAGGTTGGATCCTCAAGGTGACTCGAGAAAGAGACATAAACGCCTCAAATGGCACATGCAACATTAATGAAGACGCAGACCTTTCCGCTGTCACGAGCGTCTTCACATCGACCTTTCACTCAGAAGAAGCTCAGCGCTGCAAATCCTCAGGAGTGTGAGGCGCGACGGAGAGAGAGAGCGAGCGAGAGACCTCGGCCTTCTGTCTAATCGGCCCTTAATTGCACATTTAGCTCATTTAACATCTGAAGCGCTGTAGAGAGCAATGCATCACTATTGGATTCACATCAATCTCACACAGGAACCTTTCCTGCAGTTTATTGCGTGTCGATGGATTGTTTGGGGTCAGTTAATTCCAGTCGCAACAGCGGACAATAGAAACAGCCTCGAAATGTCAAAGTATCTTCCATGAAGAAGATTGACTGAGCCAATGACTAAGAGCAGAGTGAAACGAGTCCGTGTGGAGACGTTAGCATTGATCAGAGCGTACGAGGATTCATCCGTCAAACTCCAGCGTTTGAGGAACACAGTCCTGCTGACGGCACACATCTGCTGTTCCTGCTTGGACAAACCGTAGAGGTGATTTTACATCAAACTAATGTTGTTATTAGCATATGAATAGCAGATTTATTGGGGGGAAATATATGAAGAGGCCAAGCTCAACAAAGGCCTGATGAGTTCTGCGAGCATCAGACCGACTGCAATACTGAGCAATTTAAGACATTTTAAGATTATTTTAGGCAAAACAGCTGAAAATCATGAATATAATCACTAGGAATATATTTAAATTGCTTATAACTTCTGACCGATAGATGGCGCTGTGACCAAATTGATGTTGTGTTGTGTGACACACACAAAGTTTGCATATGGGAAAGTGCAACCAAATTTGTGTTATTCGAGAACCGTTTGGTCTATCAAAATGATTTTAATATGTTTTTCCCGGGATGGTCTGAAGATGATCTGAGCCAATTTGGGTGAAATACGAGGAGTTTGAAAAAGTACGTTTTTTAAAGAAATTCAAAATGGAGGACAGAAATTGCGACCAAATATGGCATAATTAATATGATTGTTGTCGGATTGACTCAAGGAATCTTTTAAGACCAGTTTCAATAAAATAGAAAAAAATTATCAAACGCTACTAGCATTTATTAACTTTTTTGAGTAGCTTATGTTCCTGATGACAGATGCGGCGTTTCGTAACGATACACTAATGCGTTCATCAAATGCAGCATTTTATAATAAAACTTAAAGTGGCCGATATAGGAAGGTTGGGTATCATTAGACTCGGGATGCTGCGCTAAATCAAAAGAAACATTTGATTATTTTTGTGCAAACTGTTCAGAAGTTATAAGCAAAAATTGATTTTTTTTTTTTATATCTCCTGACCAGTAGGTGGCGGTGTGCTGAAACTCTGCATGTATCCTCAGGTCATGCTTGTGATGACATGTACCAATATTCGTCTCAATACGCTAAAGCGTTGCGGAGATACAGCATTACGGCCATTTTGACGTGCTCTTCGTTTCATTTGTTGGCGCGTTATTCCAGAACGGTTTGGTTTATCAGAAATCTTTTAAGAACGTTTTGCCAGAATGGTCTAATATGGAAGCTTGTTTCCGCCACAGAATAAAACATTTTAAAAGATAATTGCGACTTTTTATCTCACAATTGCGATTTTACATCTCGCAATTCTGACTTTATTTCTCAGATTTGCGAGATATAAAGTTGCAATTGCGTCTTATAAAGTCAGAATTCTACTTTATATCTCGCAATTCTGACTTTATAACACGCAATTGCGACTTTATTTCACGCAATTCTGACTTTATATCTCGCAATTCTGACTTTATAACACATAATTGCGACTTTATATCTCGCAATTCTGACATCTTTTCTCAGAATTCTAAGATATAAAGTCCAATTCTACTGGTAATTCAATTAACATTTTTTTTTTACCTCAGAATAGTTTATATCTCACAATTCTGACTTTATAACATGCAGTTCTGACTTTATATCTCCCAATTGCATGTTATAAAGTCCGAATTGCGAGATATAAACATGCAATTCTGAGAAAAAAAGTCAGAATTTCAAGTATATTTCTCGCAATTGCGACTTTATATCTCACAATTTTGACTTTATAACATGCAATTGCAACTTTATATCTCGCAATTCTGACTTTATAACATGCAATTGCGACTTTATATCACGCAATTTTGACTTAATAACACACAATTGCGACTTTATATCACGTAATTCTGAGATAAAAAGTCAGAATTGTGAGATTAAAAAGTCGCAATTACCTTTTTTATTTTTCACTCTGTGGCGGAAACAAGCTTCCACAGTCTAAAGATGATCCGTGCCAATTTTACTGAAAATTGGACAAACCGTCTAGGACGAGTTTGAAAAAGTAGTTTTTTCAAGAAATTTAAAAAAATGTAGGACAGAAATTGTTATAGTATAATTAGTGTGATTGTTCTCTAATCTTTTAAGATCTTTCTTTTCTTTTCTTTTTTTTTTTTTTAATTCAAAATGGCGGAAAATGTCAATGATGGTAAATGACGTCATAGGGTGCAGTTGAATTGTGTTGATCCAAGAAATCAGAGGAATACATTTGGCTCCTAGCCCTTAAGATTCATAAGTTATTAGCATAAACATAAGTGCAGCTTCAGAGAGTTGGTGGCGCTAGAGGGATTGAGTTAGAAACTCCACATTTGCCATGATAACAGTTCAGACGGTCCTCGATCTGTGCGCCAAATTGAATAATTCCCCTGAAGCGGGTCTATAGTCTACAGCTCATATAGCTCATGAACACTCAGCGGTGAATGACTGGGCTAGTCGAGTGGTGTGATGCGAGCTCCTCTAATGAGTGTTCATTTCCACAGCACTTACACAGGTCCACACTCCACCTAATGCTTTAGCTCTCCAGCACGGAGGACATCGGGAAGGTTGAGGGCTCTTAACGGCAGGTACTTCATCATAGCGCTTCTGAAGGGTCAAATATGAATTCATTGAGATCCAGGCTCTGAACAAAGACCTGGAATACAGCATCACTAAACACACACACACACACACACACACACACACACACACACACACACACACACACACACACACACACACACACACACACACACACACACACACACACACACACACACACACACACACACACACACACACACACACCTCAAAACAGGTTAACACTCTCCATATCCAATATACCTAACGCATCCTGTATTCATTTATTATGCATATTTTTCTATTCAGTCTCAGTTTGAGTGTGCAGACAATATTAGTCAGTCTCACACACACAAAAGAAATTGTGCGAAAATTATTCTAGCTGCAAAAATAGCCTAAAACCACTTATAACTATAACACAGCAAACACAATAAACCAGTGCTGGACATCAATCATGTTCACTAGTGCTGTGTTCGTCCCATCAGATCAAGGCCAGGCTGTTTGATAGCCGTGTCAACTACCAACCCTATTAACCCCTGCCTGACTGATAGTGCTAGTGAAGGCCTGGAGGAACACAGTGAGGAACAGTAATACATGTAATCAACTCCGAATCATGAACACATGCATCATAACACACAGGGTTAGTTCACCTAAACATTGAGATTCTGTGCTTGTTTCACCTTTATGTCTCTGAATAAGTCATTGTTCTTCTCCAGGAAATGTGTCTTGATGTGAGAATGTTGAGATGTTTGTTCTGGGAAACGAGAAACCCTGAGGAAGAACATCATCATCTTCATCGTCTCCTCATCGACTCACAGACTCTGACATCTGGAACGTCTAAGCCTCTGCTACTTTACATGCTAAATATGTTTCTATTCATGCATACATGAGAACCATACATCATGTGATTATGTAAATTATGCATGCATGCGCATTCGTCTCAGCCGCAGATTAATACATTTCACTGGTTAATTCAGGCCGTCACATTAGAGTTGAAGGATCGCTTTAGTAATCTAGTCATCGAGGAAAACTTAGAGATTTATTTGAAGCTACTTTCCATTGAATATAGTTGACTACACACACACACACACACACACACACTAACCCGACCCCTAAACCTACCCATCACACACACACACACACACACACACGCGCACACACACACACACACTCTCTCTCTCTCTCTCTCTCTCTCTCTCTCACACACACACACGCTAACCCGACCCCTAAACCTACCCATCACACACACACACACACACACACACACACACACACACACACACACACACACACACACACACACACACACAGTCAGTTGGTAGATCCTCTACTGTATCAGACACACACACACACACACACACACACACACACACACACACACACACACACACACACACACACACACACACACACACACACACACTCACTCTCTCTCTCACACACACACACACACACACACGCTAACCCGACCCCTAAACCTACCCATCACACACACACACACACACACACACACACACACACACACACACACACACACACACACGCTAACCCGACCCCTAAACCTACCCATCACACACAAACACAGTCAGTTGGTAGATCCTCTACTGTATCAGACACACACACACACACACACACACACACACACAGCAGGAGATTGATGAACTCTTATTAGCATCAAGCGTCCCGGTGACACACAGGAGAAGCGTTAAAAGCTCATTTCTCCCGCGCCGCTCCTGATGTATTCCTGCCTTCTCTGAACACAACCTCCGTGCTGTTCATCCTCTCAGGGTGAGACGCCACAACACACCCGACGGGTGAACTGTTCAAACGAGCGACATTAGCGGGATTAAACCGCGGGACAGTGAACGAGGGGGCGAGAGACATGTGCTCAGAGCTAATCTGTGTAATGAACACTGACAAAAGAAAGAGGCTGAATCTGCCATCCATCATGAGCAAACGGCCCTCCAGCGGCCCAGTGCACAACACAACACAACACAACACAACACAACACAACACAACACAACACAACACAACACAACACAACACAACACAACACAACACAACACACATCTGACCCAGTGAGAGAGACACACACAGGCGTACTACCTTTGCTTGTGCTGGCACTCTAAAAAACGTTGAAAGTAACCAAATGTGGATTGTTTTGCAATGGGTCAAATACCTTTGTATCATTCGTCAAACATTAGTGCAACGTTAGACATCTTTATCACACATTCGCATTTAAAATGAATAAATGCAGATCTCTAAAAGCGAGTTGCTGGAGTATGAAGAACATCTCCACTCAACAAACTGATGTTAATATAGTGCTGGACTAAATGAAGTGTGAACTCCTCTCAGATTAAAACAGCAAACGCAGATCTGGATCAAAGCTCCTGTCGAACACACACACATTATGCAGAACTCTGCTCTGATAAAGCCCTGCACGCACAACATTTCATTTTCTCCAATTGTCTTGGTAAGTTATCCACGGTTGTCCTGAAGCGCGTGTGTTTCTCCTGAAGGTTACACATGTTTATTAGCAGTCTTTACTCATGAGGAGATTCCACTGGATCTTACTAACAATCATTTCATTTGCACAAACATAAAAGTCACATTTTTCAAAATGCATAAGTAAAAGTTTTTTTTTTATTGTTGCATTTGCTTTCTCACGGCTGTATTTATGCAAACTAGTGTTGGAAACAGCAAACATGTTGACTGTATTTGTGCATGAATGATAATCCACAGATTCTTAGAGGTTTGTTCAGATTATTAACACAATGGGCCCTATCCCGCACCCAGCGCAATTGACTTTGTACAGCGACGCATGTATCATTCCTATTTCTCACCCGACGCACAGCGGACTTTTCCCTCCACAGACGCACGTCGGTAAATTAGGGAATGAACTTGCGCTCCCGGGGGCGGTTCAGGGAAAAGAGGAGGCGTGTTCCGGCGCAAACGTTCCCTGGTGCTATTTTGCAGTTTCAGAAAACAATTCCGACACTGACCAGGAGAAACCTCGTCTAAAGTCAGTGGCGCGTTATTCAGAGGCTATTTTAAGGGCGCATGCTTGGCCATAATGTAGCGTGTGCACAACACACACACACTTTGCTTCTCTCATCTACACACAGACGCAGCAGTTCACATTTTTAGAAAATCAACCGTTATAATCCACCATTATAATAGCCATCCGCCATGGAACAAGCGCGCCCGCTCTTAAAGGGAATGTGAGATGCCGCTCTGATTGGTTTATTTCACGTTACGCCCAAACCACACCTATGAGTAATGAAGCTACTTCAGACCAACACATTTTAGATTTGCGTCGGAGAGTCATTTATCCCGCCGGTATAATAGCAACAGCGCCCGAGACCCGCCCACAAAGTTACTTGTGTTTCGCGCTTAATACTTGCGTTTCAGATCGTTAAAATAGGGCCCTATATAAGCAGAAGCAAAACTGATCTTACACTCAGCGAACATAACAACCGTCAATACAGAAATAAACATGAATTACAGACACTAAATCCCTTCCATCCTTTCCTCCTCAGCATCGAGTTTGTGTCTCTAAATGCAGCTGATAAGGAGTAAAATCAATCCGTGTTAAATCATTAAACGTCAGGATAATCGCAGCTAACAGTAAATCAATGAGCGAATGCGGGATGATCACTGCAGAACGCTGAAACGCGGTCGCTAAACTAGCATGACAGCTTCAACAGTCCTGATTCACTCAGTCCGTGAGCTCGAGTCAAGCCTCGTGTTTTACACCGGCGCTTTAGTGAGAGTGTGAGGACACACACTTACATGAAGGCCGATACTGCAGCTTCACACACACACACACACACACACACACACACTGTTACGGCCTTTAGTATTATGCTAAAGTTATTGATCTGACCTCAGGGCAGATCGACATGAAGTGTGCTTACTTTGTAGTGCCCGAGAGACGCTCTACAACACATGAAAATCAATATGGATCAGCAACACTGACCTGAGAACCAGCATACACACATAAACAACCAATAATTCATCCGTGCATCTGTTTAAAACACCTTTTATTTCAGCAGTTCACCCAGCAGAGACGAGAGCCAGGTTCAGAGAGAGCCTCATGGGTTATAATGAGAGCGCTTCAGTTTCTTCAATGCAAATCAGTAAACAGTAAAATCACTCTTCTGTGGCGTTATTCGCATTCTCAGCTGAAACGTGCTTTTTGTGGACATTCTGCAGAATGGCAACGCTGTGATTAATCCTGAACTCTTCTCTCGAGCTGAGCCGATCACAATCTCACGTCCATCATCCCGATATAATGGCACTGGGAAAAATAATAACTCAATCTGAGGATTGCCGGGATCGATGGCGAATCCATTCTGCAGCGTGAGCTTGTGTGGAGCAGACGCTGGTGTGTATCAGCCGGACACGAGGCCAGAGGCGTTCATCAGCTCCAGATCCCCGACGCCGACAGCCCAGCGCTGATAACTCCAGGAGACGCACTGGGTCTGTGTCCAGACCGGCACTGGAGCGACGGGAAGATAAGGGCATCGAATGCGGACCAATACACACACCGGCTGAGGTCAGAGATGCTGTTTATCAGCTCAATAAGAACTGGAAACACACACACACACACACACACACAGACACACACACACACACACACACACACACACACACACACACACACACACACACACACACACACACACACACAGACACACACACACACACACACACACACACACACACACACACACACACACACACACACAGACACACACACACACACACACACACACACACACATACATCTATCTTTATGAGGACATTCATTGACACAATGCAATCTATAGCCGCTAACCCTAACCTTACCCATCACAACTAAGTGCCTAACCCGACCCCTGACCCTAAACCGACCCTTAACCTCATTATAACCTTATCCCTAAAACCAAGTGTTGACCCTCAAACGGGCC